>NC_141895.1:2512500-2815530 GCF_030686135.1 Camelina sativa | reverse complement strand
AAGTAACTACTATACTCTTTTGTTTTATTTCAGTTGGTTGTTTTGTAATTAAACCAAAGAGTAGTTACTTTAAATTAGTTATTTTTACCAAAATGTGTATCCATAAATTTATTCTCTATAATTAATTGTACCCTATATGTACATAGCGAAATTTTTTTTTGGGTCACAGTTCAATAAAGAAAGCATTTCACAGGAGATTAATTAAATCGCAGAGACAGAAACAGAATCATTCTTCAGAATTTACAAGAAACACGTGGTTATATATCTTAATTCTTAACCCAAAATTTCAATAATGGAACAATAAAGAAAACGGAAGGATACAACATCTTTCACGAATTAAACTAACTAATCATGGAATTGTCAAAAAGGAATCTGATATACGTTGCAAAAATGTAAACATTGTGTGCACTGTTATTTACTGACCAAGGTTATTTTGTTTGACCAAGTACAGTCAAAGCTTTTCTTTTTACGTTTTTAATTGACATTTTAAGTGTGTCCATCATCTCTCTGTCTCGCACCTTTACTAGCAGTCTTCCTTATCATATCTTATTATTATGCATGACGATGAAATCTTTACGGAGACCAGAAAATGTCATTTGTTCGAATATGGGAGATGGGAAATTAGCTGCAAATAAGCAAAACCCCTTTTGTCTAACACAGAGCAAATAGTACCAAATCTGGTTTAACCGGATCGATTTTGTCTCTAGAGTAATGCCTTAATTTGCTTTAGCTTCGAGATCATTGGCAACAGAAAGAACACATTTGCCATATGGTACATATTTTGAAAGGTACAAAGAGAGATTAGAAGAACCTATAATATAGAGAAACGGAATAAGAAAACTCAAGTGACGGGCGGGTGGAATTTCAAGAAGTATCGAAGAAGATCACCATCACAACTCACTAAACGACCCGCACCGTAAAAATTCTCCCTATGGCTGAAAATACTGTAAGATACAACAGAACTTGAGAGATTAGACGGAACCCGGACGGAGATGAACATTTGGAATTTGTTGAATTGGTTTTTATGGATTCTTCACTGGTCTTGCGCAGAATCGTCATCGGCATTGACTTTTTCGTTACCAGGAAGACCAAATATCCGTAGGTTACGGTCCATCGAACCAACTGCAACGTATTGTGCATCTGAACCAAACTTCACACACGTAGCTTTACCTGCAAGCATAAGGATTCTGGAATTAGGAACACTACCGCCATATGACCATTAAAGGAATTTGGTAAAGGATTTTACCAGTGCCGGAGAGATCTGGGAGTGTCTTGATAAGGTTCCATTCTGCTTTCACACTTGCCGTCTGGTACAATCTGCAGCCACAACACAAATTACATTTTTCTGGATTAGATATATCCAACATGCAGGTTATCGAGCTTGGTCTCTTAATATTTTCTTAAACTGAGCTTCGATGCTTTGATCAACTTTTCTCAAACGTGTATTCACCTGATATCTGATGCAGCAATACCGAGATAAGATCCGCTAGGGTCAAACTCCACTGCACAAAAGAAAAAGTTATCTTTACTCAAGCTATCTTATACATGAAGATTTCTTTATCAACAAAACGACTGTAGCGGATACGGTAGTTTTATACCAGAGTTTGCATCTGCAGATAAAAATGACTTGAAGTTCCTCAACTTGCGCAGGTCCCACAACCTCACACCATCCTCCGCAGCAGTCTACCCATTCCCAAAACAAAAAGAAAATCATTCAAGTAAGCAGAACTGTAGTAGTACTCTCACTTCCCCTAGTTGTTCAAAGTACTTACCGCGAGGAAATAACCATTTTCTGAGAAAGATATAGCCGTCACTTCCCCGGTGTGTCCATCAAACTTAGCCACATTTGCCTATTATTTAACACAAAAATGAAATTATAATGACGAACACTGTACGTAATTAGTGATTTTAAGAGGCAATATAGGCTGGAAGGGCAGAGTTTGTACCTGACTTTTAACATCCCAAATCTTAACAACAGACTGAGAAGTACCAGTTCCGAGAATGAGACCATCGGGATGGAATGCAGCAGCCGTGTAACCCACCTTCTGTGAATTATCCGATTCTGATACCTGAAAGAACACAAGAAATATAAAATGGCTCATATCAGTGTGTACTCTAAACATACACTGACCTAAGGATTAGCTCATATGACAGTGCCTATGACGACTGTGTTTCTAGTGGATATAAATAATTATTTCTGTGATATGACCGTGCCTATGACGACTGTGTTTCTAGTGGATATAAATAATTATTTCTGTGATATATCATACAGGCAAAGCTAGAAAAGAAGACAGGTAATAGTTAATTTTTGAAGGGTTTAGGAACCTTTGAAAGGCATAAGCCAGAGGACAGATCGTAGAAGCACCATGTACTATCAAGAGATGCCGACACCAAGTATTTATTTGTGGGGTGCACAGTTACAGCTTGAACCTGAAAATAGCATCATTGCCTAAAGTAAAAAAATTATATGAATAAGGAAAGTGCAACGGACTATGAGAGTTCTTCAAACTCATCCTTACCTCTGCGGAGTGATCATTCAACGTGTGCCCACAAGCATAATTTCCATCCCCAGAATCCCGCCAGATACGGACTGTCTGCAGGTCAGTCACTAATTTAGTAATATATATACCTACCAAACAATTGGTGATGTAATATCCTCTGAGAAAAACAGAGTCTCCAACAAATCGCAAAGGTTTATGGTATGAGTGATCAAAACGTCATTCATAACTCGCAGTGAACCAAAGTTTTTCAAAGATAGCATTATGAATTTATGACATCTACAGAATAAGACAAGATCTCATGGCTACTAGTTATCTTTTCACTTCAAATAAACAAATGTATCTGCCAGCTACCACTATTCAAAACAAAGGCAATACACAACGTGGGATTACAAAATTTCCTACAGAACTAATGACCAGGCACTATTCATAAAAAATTGATACTACGGATATAAAGTTTGTAAACGTATATTGAATTACCTTGTCAGCAGAAGCAGTCAAAACAAGATCAGCGTCACCAACAAATTTTACGCTTGTAACCTATTAAAAGGGTCAACACATATTAAGCATCGAGCTACATGAAAAGGTAAAACAAAAATCTAAGGCAAAAAAGTTAGAAACCTTCTTCGAGTGACCAGTCAGTGTTGACAGGATTTGTCCAGAAGGACGATCAAAGAGAACAGCAGTTGCATCAACTCCTCCAGTAGCAATAACATCCTGGTTACCAAATTAAGATTACTGAGAGGTAAACTTTTACACCAGAAATAATGTAGGGGAATATCAAAGGAATGCAAAGAATCACTGTTTGTAATCATACACAGCGTATTGGTATGTAGGAGGCAAATAAAAATATTATGCAAAAAAGACAGAACAATGATATGACCATTCCCCAACCAGGGACTCATGGCTGTATACAAATAATTTATACATAGACGTTTGCCAGTCGGCTATCACATGCTATGGCAGTGTCTTCCAAAAACAGAGGATAATAAGTATTAAGTGATGTAATAAGAAAACGTTCGATGAGAAACCTTAGAATGTAGAATGTCCATCGAACAAATGCCTGGTTTGTTGGTCTTGTGAAGTGGGTGGCTTGATAGCTGAGTGAACTTCTCCAAAGCATCTATTGAAGCCAATGTTTGAGGAATCTACAAGAAAAATGATAAAACTATCAAGACAGCAGGAACCAACGCAAGAAAAAAAAAACACAAAACCAGGCAGGAGGCAGCAATGTTTTCCTGTTAAGTTTTAAACGCATCCTAGTATCTAAATATATATATTTTGAGTAAGATAAATCATAAGCCTCAACTACCACATTTGACTTCCATAAACAAGAAAGGAATAAACAAAAGAAGCAAGTCGTCAAGTCTTGACTTTCAAATGCTGTTCAAAAATAAATGAATATGCAGTACCTGTCGCTTTTTGCGCTTCTGAGAAAGAGCAGCATTACAATCAGTCAATTCCGTGATAATTTCAGCTGAAATTCCAGGACACAATTTCTTCGCATCAGAACCCAAGTCTTCATCACCTGCAGCTATTATACAACAAACGAGCATAGTAGCATGTTACAAGAGGGATAACTAACTAGCCAAAACAGTTTAGAGTATAAAGTTGTACAATCATACCTCGTTTACCATTACTTAGAGTAGCATTAGCTGTCACAGCTTCAGGGGCCGCAGGAATATGTCTTTCAACTTCTGCAAGCAATTGGCGTGCTTCGTCTCTTTCTTTCTTAAGTCTAGCAATCACACGACAGGCAGAATCATGCTGCAAACAGAGGGTAAAATTTATCACATGAATAGACCAAATGGATGAAGAATAATAAAATAAGGGTAAATTAATTGACCATGGAAATCATAAAGTGGTGGCACAAACACAAAACCAAAATTACCTGATACAAGGCATGACTTAGCTCTTGCCTTGCAGTATGTAGTTGTTGTTCCAGCGCATAATTTGATAGCATCAAACCGTCCCATTCCTAGAAGTGCAAAAACAAGAAACTTCTCACGCAATTACTTTTGTATAAATCAACGTAACTAACGAATAACTTCTCTTGACTAACACAGAGAAAACGACCAAATGATCAGCGTAATAACTGTGCTAAAGAGTAGATGCCAATATGTTCAGTTAACAAGATCTTGTACAATTTCAATAATTAACCTTGGAAAAATTATTCTAAGTCGAACAACCAAACTCTACATGACCAATAAGAGAAACAGGGACATATTTTCATAGTGACCCTCCCATAAAAAAAACAAGTAAAAAGCCAAGAGAAAAGGTCAGAACAAAGCTGCAAAACTATCAGAAGCTTACATTCTGAAACGTTCCGAGCATTCCAGGGATGCTAGCTGTCTGCAATGTTTTCGGCTTTATGATCTTCACAATGATCAAACAAAATTAAAACAGCTTAAACAAATTTTCGCCAACAGTTCTCAGCATCAGATTATTTAAAGAAATTATACTACCTCCCCAGTTTTGATGGGAACAATGTCATCAATGGTAAGAGGTTCACCAGTAACCGGGCACTTCCCATAATCCTACAGTGGGAAAAGAACTTATAAGAAAGCATTACAAGGTGGAATGATAATCTAAAAGAGCTCCCACTGGAGATATATAGTTTGAGAGATACACACATCCAGAAACTTAAAGGTACAGAATCTATGATTGATTAAGAATCTTGTAAGTTCTCGAAAGAGTATATAACCAGGTGAATTGATAAATCTAAGAGAAAACAAGATGAAATAAAATCCGAATCTCACTACTAAACCCCAAAAGTGCAAATTCACCGAAATTCTCAAAATTTACACACTGCTAACTGAGTAATAAACCAACCGAACATCACACAAATTGCTAGAAATCTTCCGGTGAGAACAGGAAACGAGGCAAGTTTAGAAATCGACAGTTTCAGAATCCGAGCTTACCGATATATGCCTTTCGATTAATCGTTTCTCGAAGAGCAGACCAGACTTCGTCGAAACCACTGGCTCCGCGGGAACTTCTCCGGAAACTGCAAGAATACAGTGCCGCCACAAAAATCAATTACAAGAAAACCCTAAATCGGCATATTGAGACAGAAAAAGAGAGAGAGAGAGGCGAATAAAAGCTTTACTTGCACAGTTCATCGTAGAGAGAAGGAGTAATACGACGAAGTACGAAAAATCAGGTGGATGTAGTAGAACTCCCTCTGAAGTGGGGCGGAGCTAGCTAGGGTTTTATCTTCTCCGGTCCGGCGCTACAAAGCAAAATCGCGGAAGCCGGGAAAATAGTTGGAGAGAGAGAGAAAAGAAGCTCAACACTCTTCTTCAGTTTGTTACTAGGGGTTTGGGCCTTTTTGACATCCCTCTTTTATATTTGGGCTTTTATTTCGATCTAAGTCGGTCTGGATATAACATCAAAACGACGACGTTTAACTACTGTTTAAATCCACACAGTATATACATACTCTGTACAGTAAAATCTCTAAAAATTAATGGAACTATTATATTTTATTAATCTCGTTATTATCTAAATTAAGGGGAAAACATCTATTGATTTATCAAAGTATTAATATGTTACGTATTAATTTATAGAAGTTATACTGTATATTGGAGTTTTTAATTTATAAATCTTAGATGTTAGCTAGATGGGTTTAATAAAAATAAAAACTGTGAGATTAAAAGAAAATGATTATTATATTTTTAAAAGATTATTTCTGTCTTTGAGTTCATAAGAAAATATATACATAATAAAGAAGTAAAAGAAAAAAAATCATTACCAAAATACTAATTGATTTATAAAATAAAACATCATCCAAACGAAATTATATTGATAAGGAAAAGAAGCATTACCAACCTACTAAAAGGTGCGAGTATGAGTCTCGTGGACAAATCACACACTATATTGATATGCATTATTCTCTAGCTTTATCCCATTTAACGGGGTATATTAACTTTATCAAGAGGTAATTATTATAAAGAAATTTGTTAGAAACTTTCTTCTAATTAGTAAAAAAATATCATTTTACATATATATTGTGCTTTTAGAAGTAATGTGTGGTTATGAAACAAACTCATTTTTGTTGTGATCATGTCACTGTATATGGAACAAGAGCTTCAAGTTGCCGGAGGGAAGAATCTAAACGAGCATAAAACATTGATCAATGAGGATAAGTTCAGTTTTTTCGTTTTTAGCAGTCATATATCTCCTATCTAATTTATATCTACCAAAATACTATATATACAATATACTCACCAATAACAACATTTTCTTACTACAAATAAAACTCAAATATCTGATAAAATAGGTCATATATAAATATATATGTTATGAACTATAAGGGATATATATGTTTGTACATTTCATTGACAATAAGAGATATATATGGTTGATCGGTTTGGTATATATTGCTATGAATTCAAATGCTACCTCGGTACCTTCACATCCACGGGCTATATATATATATATATATATAATGTAAAGCAAGCTAAGCATAAATATATACTTAAAGGTCAAAATATAAAAAAGTATTTTTTTCCATTTTGTATATGAATTTAGTTTCGATGTCTAAAGATAGGACGATGCGGGTACCATTTTGAGCACGATAGATGTGTCCTTTCTAATTTCATAAAAGTTATATTCTTAGGACCCAAAGATGAAAGCGAACTCTCATACAAATACATTTTCTCACAAAAAAAAAAAAAGATTTATGAAGAAAATGTATTATACATATTCAAACCTTGATGAAATTCAAGATTATTCATTTTGATTTTCTAAATAATCATACAAAAACAAAATTAAAGTAGTTTGAAGTAATAATGACATATATACTATAGTTCAAATACGTATGACATTTGCTATTTGCTTATAGTGTTAAGTTATACGTACGTAAAAACATTTGAGATGATATACTTAACATAGCTAGCCTAGCTGATATCTTTCTTGTGGAAGTGGTGGTCGCTTTCTATTTGGATAATGCGTGTGCATATATTGGATCAGACTTTAGACGAAGATAGTCATATCTTCAAAGTATCAATTCATTATTCATCAAATCAGCTTTGATAGTAAGCTGTTCCATTTTTTTTATCTTCTCTTCGTTTACTTCTCTCTATAAACAATTTAATTATTGCGATTCTCGTGATCCCAAATTAGAAAAAATATTCCTTAAATTTGTCTTAACCGCTCATACGTACATGTATAGTTGTGTAGTTTAAGCTCGTAACATTCCGTTAATATCGCATATATGACAACGTTAAAATTGTGCCGACGACTTGAGAGTAACTAGATAGACTCATGACAATGATTTTTAAATGCTAGAAAGACTTTTGTGACCAAAATAAGATACTGATAGACGATGTTGATCTCTCATGATTAGAACAAATAAAAAGATAAGATATATTTCTTGTTATAAATAACATGTTTACAAAGTGAAATGCAAAATACACTCAAAATCTAGAATAGTATAGGTAAAAATCCTTGAACACTCCCAAAGACACTAAAATGATGTTTTGGTTGGATCGGCAACACAATTACAAATGTGAAATAAACCACGTACTCGTACGTAATGTACAGTGTTGATGGATAACACGATTCATATATTTAATGGTACCGATAAATAAGATCGAAGATATATATAGCCTCTAGTCTAGATATATATATATAGCCTCTAGTCTATATATATATATATATATATATATATATATATCTTCTCATATTTTATTCTGTTATGGACCTTATGGTTACTAGAATAACAAAAGTGTAGGAAAGTGAAATCTCAAGGGATGAGAGGGAATGACTTATATCTTTAAAGGTACCAAGCATTGACCCCTATACATGCTCAAAAAATGTCACAATCACAGAATTTTTCGTACATGAATTCATTTTCACATGAAAAAAGAATCAAAGTTCGAAGTTGGTTAAACATTGTTTTCGAATTTTATCTGATTTTTATAAATATTTTTTCTCTTACGGCAAATATGCTTATTGTCCAAAGACATTTTATCCTTTACTAGATATCTTTAATTTCCACTCATATTTTTCGATATTTGACTGACCTGGTCGAAATCTTGTCCACTCCCTTTGCGCAAAAATCACAAGGGAAGTCAATAAAATTAGCAAACGAAAATACAAGATAAAGAAAAAATAGTATATATCTAAAAAAAAAAATAGAAAAACTAATTCCACGAATATAGGGGCTTAATTAAGAAAAAATTTCAGTCAAACACGTCAAAATCCACGCAACAAGAACTGGGTCAAACTCATTGACGGGTCACTCCTAATGTGAAAGCAATTGTCCACATCAGCACCATTATACTACGTGGCAGTACCACGTCACTAGAAGTGGAGAATTCGAGGTCATCGCATGTAACATTCAAGTGCATAAGTTTATATATATATATGTTCTGTGTAGAAATATACAAATGCATACATACACATTAAGCAATAAGTATATATATATGTATGATGGTTACGTGAAACTCCCATAACCTCTTCTTTTTGTTTTTGTTTTTTCTTTTTGTTCTCCAGAGAAACTGTAATTAAGAAATTTTCATTTCTTCTCTGTCCAAACAGAAAAACCTTACTGTTCTGTTTTAATTCAATCATCTCTCTGTTTGTTTGTTTTTTCGGTTTTTGTTGATTTCTTTCTCTCTTTTTTTCCAATATTTTGAATATCTTCGATGGATCAGTTTCTTGTTCATACATCATCAGTCATTCCAACATTGTTCCACAAAGCAATATCCGTGAAGCCTCCTCGTTCTTTAATTTTCTTGCAATAATTCGATTTTTCTGGGGAATTTTCTTTTCTTTTTCCCAGAAAATCTTCGCATTAAACATGTTGCAAGACGTGATCTCGTCTCACGATCAGCTTTCCATCGTAATTTTCTTCTCATTATTGGTTTTATTCATTTATATGCATGCATTTGTTGCGTAGATCATATAAAACTCGAGTCTAATCTTATAAACTGTGTAATTTTATTAGGCCTTTGCTTTGGACAATCATATACAATTTCAATTAGTTAGTTTTTTTTTTCTTTTTTCTTTTTGTGAAACGTCATTTTCTTCTCCTTATATTCCATTTGATCTCTTTTTAAATTGCTTCATTCCCTTTCAGCTTTTCTTATTTTTTGGTGTGATTCTCTACACACTAAAATTTATCTTTCGAATCCAGTTTTTGAACATTATCATTATCATATATAGTTCCCATTCTTCGCCTACGATTGGTACCTATAAGCCAATAGAAAATCGTCACATGCATGATCTTGAAAAGTGTTCTACAAAGCAACAGTAATCATTTCACTATTTCTATCCTATCGAAGTGTAGATTTAATTTTCATCAAACGTAAAACTCTGGTCACCTTGGGATATATTTTGTATTGTTTGATGCAAATAGAAAGACACATTATGTGAATTTTCACTAGGAGCATTGTGATGTGTTATATGATGATGATCATGATGAAGGTTTCTTACATGTTCTGATATTTAATGAAGTGCCCTTTACTTTTTCTTTGTGGGATAAAAATCTAGATGTTGGTTCATACCAGGCAATTTCAATTTTTCTTGTCAATACGAAAAAGAAATACCAGAATCAGAAAACTTTCCTTTTATAGAAACCACTCTTCTTTACTTTTTTTTTTTTAGCTATTCCAACTTCTTGTTAACATGTCACATGAAAGAACAGATGCATTTAATCTCTCTTTACCAACATTCTCCTAAACAGAAATTAGAAACCAAAGAGAAAAAAACATTGGATTTGATCAAGACACGAAAATCTTGGAGTGTTTTGATGTCTAAAAACAGAATAAAAACATCTTATAGATTCTCTATAGATAATTAAGCCACGAGAAAAACAGATTTACTCGAGCATATTTATAAATCTGCCTTAAAAACCAACCTTGTAACTACTTAAGGATCTCACCCGTTACTTTTTCTTGTGACTCACGCAAATTTAACCTCTGTTCTCTTCTTTTGATGCTTGGCTTTAAAGTAATGTCTTTCTTGATCATTTACTACTTTCTCTGCTCGATATAATCTTTTGGATCTAATTAACGTTTCTTTGTTCTATATATCATCAGGATGATATCACGAGCCCTCTTAGTGCTCAAATCTTCGATTTCTGCGATCCACAACTCTTTCAAGAAACCTTCAATCAAACCTCTGAAGTCACTTCTACTTCAAACATTCTTGAGAAATCCGGAAGCTTCCATTCAAACACTAACACAACCACAACAACTGAGAACAGTAACAACAACAACAACAAGAACACAGAACTTCAAGACGAAGAAGATGACAACAACAACACGGATCTTTCCATAATCTTTGACTCACAAGAAGATTTCGAAAACGACATAACGGCTTCAATCGATTTCTCATCATCTTCACTGCAATATCCAGTCATCGATCAACTCCTTACGGCAACGAGCCAAGACCAGTTTGATTTCTCTTCAGGACTCCAAGTTACTCACCAGCCTCCTAACATTTCATTCTCTGGAGACCCTCTGTCTCTACCAGCGGTTTCCTCTCTAGCTCCTTCTCCTTTACAATCAGGGGTTTTCGAAGAAGATTGTCTTTCTTCAGTCCCAAGTTACAATCATGGCTTGAACCCTTCTTACTCTTTCTTCCGTACCTCCGGTTTACCGGCGTATATGAGCACCGGTTTATTATGTGCTGAAAGTAATCTTGGTTTACTTCCCGGGAATAATCATGTGGGATCCGAAACCAATAAGCCACATGATCCATTCATGGACTTTCAAGCTGATAATGGTGGTTTATTCTGTCCTGATTCCATCAAACGTATCTTTAATCCAGAAGATCTCCAGGTATTGGGTTTTTTTGTTACAAATATTATCCGGTTTACGTTTGGTTTATCTTCAAGGAGCTAATAAGATTTCTTCTGGTTTGGTTATGAAGGCACATGACCGGTTTGGTATTTTGATGTTATGCTAACCAGTTTACTTTTGTTAAAGAAGGCACTTGGTGTTGGTGGCGTCGAGAGCCAGAGCCACTTGATGGCGCCTCAAACTAATTCAGCCTTAGGACCGGTTGAGATTAATGGTTTAGAAGATTCAACGTTGAGCAAAGTTGGGAAACTCTCCCCTGAGCAAAAGAAAGAGAAGATTCGTAGGTATATGAAGAAGAGGAACGAAAGGAATTTTAACAAGAAAATTAAGGTTCGATTTTTATCAAACCAAACCGGATTAAACCTTTGGTTATGTTGTTTTCAATGATTTTTGTTGTTTTTGTTTGTAGTATGCATGTAGGAAAACATTGGCAGATAGTCGACCAAGAGTTAGAGGAAGATTTGCAAAGAATGATGAGTTTGGTGAACCAAGTAGACAAGCTTCTTCAAGCCATCATGATGATGAAGATGAAGACGATGTAAGTAAAACCAAGTTATTTTAACTCGATTTATATGAATTTAGGTCGAACTGGAATGTCAGGTCTAACAAAACAGATTTTGGTTTACAGATGGGAGTGAAGGATGAGGAACAATTTGTAGATTCTTCAGACATTTTTGCACACATTAGTGGAGCCAACTCCTTCAAGTTCAATTACCCAATTCAATCTTGGATTTGAGCTCCAAGAGCCACACCACAAAGATTCATGTTTATAAACATGAATCTTATAGTCTTATATAGTTATATAAATCGTATTTCTATAGAGTTATAACTTGTCTATTTAGTTTTGTCATGCCCCTCTGTCAAAAAAAAAAAAAAACAATCTAAGCAAAATAAAATAAAGATAATGAATAAATGGGGTTTAGGCAGGTTTGGTTAAATAAAACAGTAGCGAGAGTAAGGTTTTAATAATGTAACATAGAATTTTCCAAAATTTTGTAGATACAGTATGTTACACATATATAATTTGATATATGATGTCTTGTATTTTGATAGTTGGGTTGTATTTTGATCACCTGTGAACACTATATATAATCAGTTGAGTTATTCTCTTGCTCCTTTCACAGTCTACGTACATATTGTCATATTTAGACCTAAACTCATTCTTGATTGTATAAGCACGATACATAGGCATGTTTGATTGTCATATTCAAAAAGTAAAAGATGCAGTTATTGGGCTTTGTTTGTAACGATATGTTGAACTGGACCAACAATAGTGTTAAAGATCAATTATTTAATTAAGGCCTCCTTTGTAGCTACATCATTTAAGAATAGGTCTAAAAGCTCAAACGATTGACGACGACTCGATACATGCGCATAAATGGTGATCGTGCCATAGTTTCCCAATGGTTGATTTTTTTTTTTCGATTTCTGAAAAGGGAAACCAATATGCTAAAATAGACTTCTAAGTTTTAACCGAAGACTGTTAAAATATAGATGGCGACTAAGTCAATAATTTCGAACCAAACGTCTAAAAGGCAAAGATTAAAATATAGTGATTTTGACTTAGAGGTGAATTATGATATTGACCTCTTTGACAGGCCACTATCAAAATCTATGAAATCTGTGATTTTTATTCTATGAAAGGCCACCATATATTGAAGAGTTGAAACTATGCCATTTGACTTATAAACACGATAAATACAGTTTTCTAAAATTACGGCCATAAAAATGTATTTATCTGTGTGTGAAAGCAAAGTGATTTCACTACTGTTTTGGTTCCTTAATTTATCGTTTAATTGTTCCTAATAGTCCAATGAATTATAAAATTCACGACGCCAATAATTAGTCTTTTGATAATTAACATCCGATCTTGATCTATAGAAAATAGACTTACACATGCTTGATCACGACACAATCTTATCAACTTCCTATCTATTTTCTAACTTATTTTCCAGGACATCTACACGTGTGTTACAAATTAATAATAATGTCAATAAGTATGATTTAAGACAAGGCAAATTTACGAACTATATAAATCCAAGAAATAAGACTAAATCACATGCATGAAAAAACATAAACTATATATGTTTGATGCTTCACATTCTTTTTTTAACAGATTAACACGGCTAGTGCAAAAAACATAAGGACCGGATTTGGTGAGGGAGAATCCTAGTTTGTACAAGAAGCATCAGTTTTATAATACGGTAGTCGGTAGGTCGACTGAATTAACACGAATAATTAAATTCATAGTTATTAACATATACAGTAATCTTCTAGATGAATAATTGAACTGACATTTACGATCTTCAAGAGGAATAATACACATATATGTAGTGGAACTAAAACTTGACTACATTATTATATATATCAGGATTTCACGTATTTGAATTTTGAAATTTAAATAAAATACGCAAAATGCAAGTAAAGAAGCAACAAAATGGTCGAGTCAATCATGTGCAGCAAGCTCACGGTCTGGAATGAGACAAACTAGTTTTGTAATTTTGTTGGTTGGTCCATTAGATTCTCACTATTCGTACATTAAATATCAACATATGTTCTAAAGCCTCCAAATTTCCAATTGTTTAATCATTTATTAAAAAAAAGGCAAAATATGTATCGTAGGGTTTGTTTTATAATCTCCCAAAAAAATATGATAATTTAAGTTTCCATTATTGTATACCTATATTGGAAGTCGACCATTTTCTAATAAGTCACTCAAAAACTAAATTTTTAACGACTATCGTTTTTATCACGCAAGCATACAATTCAGAAACCTCTTATTTTCTCAATGATGTTGTTCTTAACTGTTTATACTACTTATTTCTCAAAATTTAACAATACTCAAATTACAAAACTAACTAGAGAATTTAGGAACTTTGTTGAAATTAATATACTATGCTTGAAATTTAATAAATTTCATAATTTTAATGCGCAACTAAATTTCTGTCCTTTTATCTATACCTAAAATCGGAAAGAAAATATAACTATTTAGGAAAGAAAATATACCTGATAATAAAAATATAACTATATAGGAAAGAAAAGATAAATATACAAAATAAATAGAAAGCTATAATGGTTTTTTGTAAAGAACAATATACGAATGATGAGGTTAACTCGATCACGTCTTGGTAAATAAGTAAATAACGGTGGACTAGTAGTAAAAATAATCTCAATTTCTTTTAATATCCAAAACATTAGACACCCAAAATTTTCAAAAGATCTGCTAATCTTGTTAGTAAATGTCTTAGCAATTTTTTCTTTTTAAAAATGTGTATCCACACTACATATAAAACGTCAAAATCAAAACCTAACCTAATGGTCGTATGAATGAATAACCGGTGGACTAATTTGTTTTGATCCACTATAATTATTATCCATATGATAAATATCACAACAACAACAAAAAAAATCAATAATTTGAAAAAAAGAAATTCAAATAAAGTTATTATCAAATATTTGTTTTTTTTTTGATGAAAAAAGAAATAATAGAGAAAAAGGAAGAAGAATATTAGTGAAAATAGAAAAGGGAATAGAAGAAAATGTGGGCACTAATTCTGAAACAATTAAGTTCTTTACTCCCTCCCTCTCTCCCTGCTTTATCGCCCAAACAAGTAGCCATCACCATCTTCCTTTTGCTTCACTCTCTCTCTCTCTCTCTCGATCGTGCCCACCAGCTCACTTACCCCTTAATCCCCCCACACTTTAAACAAAAACCCTAATCTCTCGAGCTTTGAAGAGAAAAAAAGAAAAACACACAACACAAAGAAGTGGGTCCGTAAGCCCCCTTCCTTAGTAGTGGCCATAGTCAGGTCACCCCACACACACAAAAAGACTTTCTTTTTTTTCTCTTCGTCTCCATTTGGTACTTACTTACTAGTCAGACATTAACGTGCCTTTGTGTGATACCACCACCACCACCATCTCTCTCCTCTCTCTCTCGTTAGAAACCCAGAAAAAAAAAAAAAACACTCTTGCTTCCAAGCTTTTCCCACTTTCTTCTTACTCCCCCACAACTCATAATTGCTTATTAGAAGGATAAATTTTGCTTTTTTTTTTCTTCTCTGTTTCCTCTTAAAATAGATACAGAAGATCGCAGCTATCCAGAATTGGCGGAGGAGATTGCTTGAAGTTTCTTTTGGTACCCATTGGAGATTACTCTTCGATCTAATAACTTCTTCTTCTATCTAGGTACAAGATTTAAAGATTCGTTTTTTTTTTGGGTTAGAATCTGTTCTTGGTGTCTAATGTATAATTCACTACCTTTGTGGGTCTGAATTGCCTTTGGTAGAGGAAGTGATACAGAGAGAATTTTTAGTTTCTAGGTCTAATCCTGAGTAAAATTTCCTCTGTTTACTTGAGTTAGGTGGCTTAATCCTCGAGTGTATCTTTCAAACGTGGGAACTCCAATCAAAGTTTTAGCTTTTATCCTCTGTTTCAATTTAATGGGGGGGGGGGGGGGGGGGTACATCTAAAAATTCAAGCTTTTATTTGATTATCAATATGTGTAGGGTTCTTCGTTTTTTTTTAGCTTTTTGTTGCTTTTAGGTAAGAGATTAGGTATAATTTAAAAGAAGAAAAAATCTCTTGACTTTTCAGCAAATTTTTAGCTTTGTATCAAATTCGGCTTTTGTTTGAAACAGTGTAGATTCATAGTACATTTTGGTATCCTGCATAATTTCAATAGTAGTACCAAACATATGTCTTGTGTCCACCAGAGTTGCTAAGTTAAGCTAAAATCTTGTTGCTAATATTGTGTTATATTCTCTCATCTACTCTTGTTCATGTTTGTCTTCCAGATATTTGGAAGTGTTCTTGCCTATACTTCGTATTATAGAATGGGGAATTAAGGTTTTCTCGGTTTCTGTTTTAAGTTTGCGAGCTAACAATGGGGAGTGTTGGTCCTGATTCTCAGAAGGATGATTCTGAGCTTGAAGATTCACTGAGGATTGATGAGAATCCGCCTGGTGAAAATGTTTTATTGAAGTCAGGAACCTTGTTGAGCCAGAAAAGGCAGCAATGTAGTGTAGTTTCAAACAGCGGCAAGTGGTTACAGATTGTTAAAAACGGTCCCAAAGGTTCGTTTACTCGTGCCACTAGTTTCTTCGATTACAAGATCCCAAGGCATCTGGTGTCATTAGACGAGAAGTATCTCCGACGATGCCTCGAGTTGATTCACATCAGTGCGTTTAAGTCAGCCAGTTGCAGCCTTTCTTTGAATCTTGTAGGACCAAAGATGAGGTTTTCTTCAAGTCACTTCGATTCACCTGTCATCCCCAAAGAAAATGCTGCTCGTCTTGTGTTTGATCTTCCGTTGGTAGATGATTCAGGCAGTCCAGTGATTAGCCGTGCAATCATAGGTTGCAGGAGGGTTACACATATGGTTACTAAGCCTTTGTTACACGATCTCGAAGCATTAGATGGTGATGATATCAGTAGCAGGACAAGTCAAGACGATCATGGTGAAAACAAGTTGGTTTCATTTGATGTTGTGAGGAAGATAAATGAACAAGATTCGCAGTTTCAGAGTTATCAATCTGGTTACATGCCCAAAAAGACAGTCTCTTTGTCCAGCACAAACTCAGTGAGCTCATCTTCTTCTGATCAATCTTCTTCCTGTTGGTCACCGTCTTCAACAGTTTCTCAAGGAGCACTTCAGTTCACTATGAAAGACAACAAGACGCCTCATTTTGTTTTCTCATTGGATGATCAAAAAGAGATCTATGTAGCTAGCTTAAGCACTAGTAGTGTTGGGTCGGGTTTCGACCGTAGTTCGCTAGACTATTCTTATTTGATCCATATGAAGAAAGGCCGCGGATCTGAACAGAAACATTTGGTTGGTAAACTAAAGGTATCTACTTTGATTTCTGTCTCGTCCACGAATGAAAAAACCGTAGAGAGACAGTTTGTTCTATTCAGCAGTGGTGGGAATCCGCAGTTACCGTGCCAAAATGATATTAGGAAAAGCAGAGGATTGCCTAAGAAAGTAGTTGATGCGATCAAAAACACCACACGCACTTCAAGGCAAAGAAGCATCTCTAGATTCAGTAGAACAAGCTCCACACCGGATTTTTGTTCTTGGGAGCCATTTCAAGAACCAGACCACGATCTTGAACCTGTAAGTTTGCTAGATAACGACCTTCCACCAAATCTTGAAACCTCAGCTGTTGTTGTGAGAGAACAGTTTCCCGTGGAAGAAGAAGAAGAAGAAGAAGAAGAAGAAGAAGAAGAAGTAGTCGAAAAAGTTGGAGGCTGGGGCATGAAGTTTCTCAAGAAAACACCCTTAGCTCGAACCAAGGATGCTTCTAAAACTGTGAAGCATTCGACAAGCATAGATGTTATGATTCCTTCAGGGATTCACGGAGGGCCGAGAAATAGAAACGGTGGTCCGTCAAGCTTAGTTCAGAGGTGGAAATCCGGTGGATACTGTGATTGCTCTGGATGGGATTTGGGTTGCCCCTTAAGTGTCCTTAAAGGCCAAACACGAAAAGACCAAAATGAAGGCCAGTGCAATCTTTTTGAGCTCTTCGCAGAGGTAACAGTCACGATCCATATACCATTTTCTCAACCATATATCATAGATTAACTAGAGGCAAACTCAATCCTGGTCATGTTGACTCAATTTATTGTGTTATTATCAGGGATTGATGGAGGGAAGTCCTGGATTAAGGATCATGAATGTTCGAGACGGTCTCTACTTCGTTCAATATCAAGCGAAGATATCTGCTTTGCAGTCTTTTTCCATTGCTTTAGCATACATTCATAGCCAAAGCCAGAGACTCCGGCCATGGTCGTCAAAGAAGTGTACAAAAGCTTAACTAGCAAAAGAAAGGATTGCACAAAGATAGGCAAAACTCAGCCTTCATAGTTTTAGTGAGTTTGAGTTGATAATATCTACAATTCTACTAAAGAAGTAGTTATTTAATTATTATTATTTTTTGTGTTTATTTTTGGCTTTCTGTTTAAACCTATTTTTTTATAGAAAGTAAATCAGTGTCTCTCTTCTTTACTGGAATCATATGTGGGCTTTGGTATTGTTTTAAAAAGGGTTGTGTGAATTTTTGGCTTTCTGTTTAAACCTGACTTCTGGTTTTGAGAATTATGATAATCTGGTTTTGTATAGAGTTTATTCTGCCAATTACCTTGAACTTATTAACTATCAAACCCATTTTAATCATGACCTAACTTGTCAAAGCAGATCAAATGATTTCATACAAGTAAAACAAGAAAAGTGGAAAAACAAAGAAAAATCTCTTAGAAACCAGGACTTAAATATGTCTGAAGCTCACAAAAGATTCTTGTCTCTACTTAAAACACCCAAAAGAACATCAACTACTTCGAGTTTCGTTGAAGACAGATACATAACCAGCAAAAGTGATGATACGATCTTTAGACAATGGCGTTAGCAGCACTAGCAATCCTTGGCCAGAGATCAGCACACTCTTTCCCAATGGGTCCAGTAATCGCAGAACCTAAGATACAGAAAAAACAAACCCAAAACATGTTTCAGGAAACAATGTAGTAATGACAATATGTGTTTTGACAATGCAATGATCAAATAAACAAACTAATACCTTTCATTTCTCCCTTAGGGTTCACAATCACTCCCGCATTATCTACCATACCATCCAAGAATCAAAATCAGTATCAATCTTATGACCATAAGAAACTCATGTTTCAATTTAACACAAGAGATTGTGAATGAAAAAGTTACCTTCAAAGTACATGAAAACACCGTCCTTTCGGCGCCATGGCTTACGTTGCCTAACAATGACAGCAGGAAGAACCTTTTTCCTGAGGTCTGGCTTACCTTTCTTGACAGTGGCCATAACCATGTCACCAACACAAGCAGAAGGTAACCGATTGAGACGACCTTTGATACCTTTAACCGAGATGATGTAAAGGTTCTTAGCACCAGTGTTGTCTGCACAGTTCACTGTGGCTGCAACTGGCAGACCAAGTGACATCCTGAATTTGTTACCAGACGTTCCTCCACGTCCTAATTAAAATCAAAACAACCACCATTAGAGCAAAAACTCTTAAATCATTTTACCAGTTTCGTTTTCAAATTATTAAAAATTAATACTTTTTATGTCATATGTTGTAAATGAGCTGTGTAGATGAACAGATCAGATCTGTGTAGATTTCAATTGAAGAAATCGAGATAAAAAGGTTCAAACTTTGGAACATTTTTAAAAGAGAAACTAAAAAATGTAACAAATACGAAAGAGGAAGGCATGGATGGAACTGAAAAGACAAACCTCGCTTCGACATTTTCGACGGCTCCGAGCTCTAGGGTTTCTGGTGTCTGATCGAAGAAGCAAAAATGAAGGAGAAGAAGGGATTAGGGTTTAAACCCCAAACCTGAACTAAGGGCCTTTTAAGGCCCATAATAGCCCATGAAGCGTTTCAATCATGAAACATTATTACTAAACAAATTCTTAATTTCAGCAAATTTCTCACGACCATATTCTAAAATTAATTTACATCTACTTATCCAAAATAACAATATTTGTATACAGAGCCAAAACAAGGTAAACATTATTAAACGTCTAAACCAATTCTTAATTTCATTTTTTTTAAACATATTTTCTTATAGAATTTTGATACATAGATTACAAACACATTATACAAATCCATAAATTGAGTAACAAGACGAAACTAAATAACGAAGAAGTTCTACTTAAGCCAAAAAGTTAACATTAATTAAACAAATTCTCTAATTAGTCTTTTTTTTTTTGGCAATTGTCATAAATACCACTAAAATTGGTTTTTATTCCAAAAATACCACAATTTAGTTTTTTTTCCAAAAATACCACTAATATGTATTTTTTTTCCAAAAATACCACATAGTTGAATTAAAGTTCTAATACTAAAAATTAATCCTTAAATTCTAAATACTAAATCCTATCCCTAAAAACTATACCCTAAAACTAAATGTGTCAACCCAAACCTAAAAAAAAATTTACAATCTTTAAAAATCAATTTTTGTGTTTGTGTTAATTTTGGAAAAAAAAAATTTGTGGTATTTTTGGAAAAAAAACTAAAATGTGGTAATTTTGGAAAAAAAACATTTTTAGTGGTATTAAAAGGAATTTCTCTTTTTTTTTTTTAACATCTTCTCTTATTTATAACTTTGATTACAAACACATTATACAAATCCATAAATTGAGTAACAAGACGAAGCTAAATAACACAATGCTTCTCTTCAAAAAGCTTAACAAATTCTTAGTTTGTTTGCGAGAGTTGGCTCTCTCTTTATTCTTTTTAGCACAATATTCAAAAAAGCTTCCATCAAAGCAACCTCTCACAGCTTCTTTAGAAATGAAACCTTCCTCGTCCTTTGCAAGAATATAGAGTAGTATCCATTCAACTTTATTTGAAAGCCTGCATGCAGCCACAACCAACACAACAAAACCCGGCCAATATATTTAGTTTTGGTTTATACCAGTTACCGTACATCCATGTATCATCAACTAAGAATCAAATAAATCCTTTTTAATACTAACCATCCAAAAGGATCCATTGCCATTCGATTTCCCTCGGTTAGGTTCCAAAGCTCTTTCAATGACAACTTATCCTTGATCGTCCGGGCGTATTTGCTAAATACATTCTCAAGATTAGCCGGGACATACCTACAATCACAATTTTACGGATTGAGTTTCATGAATATTACATTTGAAGTTATCTAGTATCTTTTATAGATGTTTGAATGTTACCTTCCTTCGGTGTCATAGGTGCTTGAATCACTCCCATGTTTGGTTTTGTGTATGTTGTCGATATAAACAGGCAATATCGCGTGATGGCAACCAACTCTAGTTACATAAAGTTTTATTACTATATTAATCATACAAAAATAATAGTTATTAATTAAAATTAAATTGGAAGGGTCTTAGAATTTTGTTTTCCATACCGGAAGTGTAACGTAGCTAAAGGCTAAGTTTATGAATATGCACCAAAATAGAGAGGAGACTGGATTGAAACCGAGGTCACGAAATCCTACAATTTTTTTTTTGTAATTATTTTAATATAATGAAAGAGTTTTATTTTATGATTAAACATTTGATTCTTTATCTTCTCTGAAGATAAAAAAAATATATATAAAAAAGGTTAATTAATGTACCCCTATAAGTCTCCCAAGGATAGACGATACCGTCGCCGTTTTGGTCGAAGAAAGCAGCATGTTGTTGCATAACACTCATTCCTTTGCTATGCGACCTTCTGTTCCATTCGGATGATCTGTATCTGGAGCTGCTAACGCTCTTGCCATATCTGATTTTCATATTGAGTTATAAGTTATAACAGAACAACAACAGAACAAACTAACATTTGTTTATTAATTATTATAGAACTTGGGAAGGTACGTAATTTGAAAATGCTCATTTCTCACGATAATTTAGGAAAAGAATGTTTATAAAGTTAATATTATAAACGATTATATTACTGGTTTCATGGTGTGATTTTTGTTTGTATTTTTTACTTAACAATCAGTCAATCACACTTACAAGGTTTTGGTAGTGTTTCCTCCAAATCGTTCCGTACTTTTCGTTGACCGGTTACAGGAGCTAAAGGCGCCGTCGTGGCCAAAGACTCTGCTTCTCCTCTCATTCTCTTTTTTTCTTACTCTCGCAAGTGTGAATAATTGAAGATGCTCTCAGTTTCTTCTTAGGCAAAAGACGTACACATTCATGATACTTTGGTATGGGTTCTTTATATGTAAAGAAGGGCGATATGTAAAAATGACACGTGTCATGACGTTGTGGTTAAGAGAAAACAAAGACGACAAGCAAGATGATCATATAATATGGTCCATCCACGTGATTCATTTTGCTGAAATTTAATAAAGTTTTAAATCACGAGGAGATCGGTGGAAAAAAACAAACAACGTGCTTATTCGATGTGTAAATCTATTTCATCTATATAAAATCGTATTCGTAGTCTTGTCTGCGAGAATTGAATGATCATCTTATTCTATGGAACACAGTACTTGAATGGGGCTTCCATCAAAGCAAATATTTTACAGCTTCTTTTGGACAAAAAAAAACCATTACTCGTCCTTTACAAAAATCTTGAGTGAATAAATTACCACTTTAATTAATTAATATAACTATCAGCGGTTAATCAATATCGTATAGTAATTGATATATAGCAGTGATTAGCAAATCATGAAATTTGAACTTGTTGATCAATATGGTGTTAGGAGTTAGGACCAAAGGTGCCGCCATGCCTGAAAGAGTTATGGGATTGAAATTATTGTTTGCAAGAGAAAAAAAAAGGACGGGTAAAGTGATCCAGATATGGTCCCCATGCACGTTGCTGGAACGATTTGCTGATTTATGTGTACTGCCGTGTGAGAGGGTGGGAATAAGTAGAAGAATTTTGGTGTGTGGTAGGCAAAATAATACAGTATTTCATACCAAGATAACTAAGATTCTCTTCAAAAATTCATAAAATTATAACACAACAAAAGGATTTTAAATATAAAAAACGTGCTGCCGTCACATATTCACCCAAAAGGCCAAAACATGGGAGTGATTCAAGCAAAAACGAAGGAGAAAAAGGGATTAGGGTTTAAACCCCAAACCTGTACTAAAGGCCTTGTAAGGCACATCATAGCCCATGAAGCGTTTCAGTCAAAATACTAAACAAATTCTTAGTTTCAACAAATTTCTCACGACCATATTCTAAAATCAATTTACATCTACTTATACAAAATAACAATATTTTATACAGAGCCAAAACAAGGTAAACATTACTAAACAAATTCTTAATCTTTTTTTTCTAACGTATTTTCTTATTTATAATTTGATACATAGATTACGAACGTATTATACAAATCCATAAATTGAGTAACAAGACGAAGCTAATTACACAATGCTTCTATTCAAAAAGCTTTACAAATTTCTAGTCTTGTTTGCGAGAATTGGCTCTCTCTTTATTCTTTTTAGCACAATATTCAAATAAACTTCCATCAAAGCAACCTCTCGCAGCTTCTTTAGAAAGGAAACCTTCCTCGTCCTTCGCAAGAACATAGAGTAGTATCCATTCAACTTTATTTGTAAGCCTGCAGCCACAACCAACACAATTAAAACCGGCAGATTTAGTTTGGTTTTATACCAGTTACCGTACATGCATGTATTATCCAACAAAGAACCAAAAGAATGTTTTTGGGTACTAACCATCCAAAAGGATCCATTGCCATTCGATTTCCCTCAGTTAAGTTCCAAACTTCTTTAAATGATAACTTATCCTTAACCGTTTGCGCGTATTTGCTAAATATATTCTCGAGGTTAACTGGGACATACCTACAATTAATAGCAATTTTACGGATTGAGTATCTTGAAAATTCCATATTAGAAGTTATTGAGTATTTTGTGTGTATGTTTAAATGTTACCTTCCTTCGGTGTCATAGGTGCTTGAATCACTCCCATGTTTGGCTTTGTGTATGTTGTCGATATAAATAGGCAATAATGGTGATGGCAACCAACTCTAATTATATAAAGTTGACAACGTTTAATATATAGATCCTAGAAATGATAATAGTTCTGATTAAAATTAAGTTGGAAGGGTCTTAGAATTTGTTTTCCATACCGGAAGTGTAACGTAGCTAAACGCTAGGTTTATGAGTATGCCCCAAAAGAGAGAGGAGATTGGGTTGAAACCGAGGTCACGAAATCCTACAAATTTTTCCTTTTTCTTTAAAATAATTACCTTGTTGTTATAATGAAAGAGTTACATTCTTTTCTGAAGATTAAAAAAGGTTAATTAATTTACCCTTATAAGTCTCCCAAGGATAAACGATTCCGTCGCCGTTTTGGTCGAAGAAAGCAGCATGTTGTTGCATAACACTCATTCCTTTGCTGTCGTGACCTTCTGTTCCATTCGGATGCTCTGTATCTGGAGCTGCTAATGCTCTTGCCATATCTGTTTTTCATTATCAATTATAATTAACTAACAACAACAAAAACATACTAACATTTGTTTATTAATAATCTAAAAAGAAACTTGAAAGTATTAATGTCAGAATACTCGTTAACTCACAATAACGTATGAAAAAATTGATATTGTCATGTTTATTACTTCTTAGTATGATGTGATTTTTTTTTTCTCCTAAATCACACTTACAAGGTTTTGGTAATGTTTCCTCCAAATCGTTCCGTACTTTTCGCTGAGCGGTTACCGGAGCTAAAGGCGCCGTCGTGGCCAAAGACTCTGCCTGTCCTCCCATTCTCTCTTTTTCTTACTCTCGCAAGTGTGAATAATTGAAGATGCTCTCAGTTTCTTCTTAGGTAAATGAAGTACACATTGATACTTTGGTATGGCCATGGGTTCTTTATAAGTAAAGAAGGACGATATGTAAAAATGACACGTGTCATGACGTTGTGGTTAAGAGAAAACAAAGACTACAAGCAATATGATCATATAATATGGTACATCCACGTGGATATTTTCATTTTGCTGAAAATATAATACAGTTTTAAATCACGAGGAGATCCGTGGAAAAAAAAAACAACGTGCTTATTCGATGTGTAAATCTATTTCATCGTAATTCAGGAATTGAAGAGAAATATATAAAATCGTAATATCTTGTCTGCGAGAATTGACTTCATCTTATTCTATGGAACGCAGTACTTGAATGGGACGTCCATCAAAGCAAATACAGCTTCTTTTGGACAAAAACCACTACTCGTCCTTCACAAAAATCTTGAGTGATTAAAAATTACCTAAATTAATTAATATAACCATAAGTGGTTAATCAATATTGATATATTGCAGTGAGTAGCAGCAAATCACCAAATTTGAACTTCTTGATCAATATGGGGTTAGAAGGTAGAACCAAAGGTGACGACATGCCTGGAAGTTATGGGATTGAAATTATTGTTTGCAAGAGAAAAAAATGAAGAGTAAAGTGACCCACATATGGTCCCCATGCACGTTGCTGGAACGATTTGCTGATTTATGTGTACTGCCGTGTGAGGTGGAATAATTAACGTTTTTAGTATGATGCGCAAAATAACTAAGATTCTCTTCAAAATTTCATGAAATTATAACTCATCAACAAAATTATATCAAATCAATACAATAAAACTACAATATTTCTCACCATAACATAACACCTCAGCTTTTGTTTTCAAGCATAAACTAACACATCAGTTAAAATGAATACCCAATCAAATTATAACAATTTAATACACACCATTTCTAATTTGCTTACATGTCATCATTCTATTTTACCTTCCCATTTCTCTTCTTGCTTCACCATATTTCGAGACTCAGCCATCACTCTGAATATACATAAACGGAGAAGAGATTGGATTACGGTAATCTGTTGGACTTCAATCTATAATCAGCTCTAATCCATTGGATGTTAATTTTAGGGATAAACAATCTCAAACTTTGTATCCTTTTTTTTTCTTTCAGTCTCAGAAACTTCGCTCATCTTCAATTTTGATTCTTATTAATCGTGAAAGTGGAAAACAATCTTCTTTAGCAACGACCATGGAGAACAATCACGGCGATGGCGATTTTTGAAATTTGGTAAAAACGAGAGGGCACCCAGAGTCCCACGTTGGAGGCTGTGTGCGAAGATGCTGGCGAGGGAGGAGGAAGGTGAAGCCGCTGGGGCTTAATTGGAATGCTTACGGACCTCTGAAATTCGATTACATCAGTTAGTTCAGGAAAAAGTAGCAATGTCGCAGCTGCTACTACTGAGGATAGTACATGGAGGAAGCTAATCATGATTTGCATCACAAGCGTGGCAAAATGTACTCTGGCTTGCGTGAGTTCTCTAACTCCTTTTTCTTGGCTATGTTTTCTTTTGAAAGAAGAACCTTCTAAAAAATGGAAATTGATATAAAATGGTCGAAAATAAAGTTTTGATTTTTCAATGAAATTGTGCAGAGGTGTGACCTTATCATCTTTTAGAATTTTGAAACCAAGCTTGTAAACTCTGCTCTAACATCCTTGTAGTGAATTTGCAGCTGCCTCTGATTTTATCTTGATTGTAGACTAACTCTGTTTTGTCCAATGTATATTTATCATTGTTTTATTGTATTGATTATTTTTCTTTCTTCAGTGTCCACAACTCATGTCTTTATCATTAAAAAGAATTAATATGTCACGGGCGATGATTAACTGTCCACTCCTCCAACTTCTTGATATAGCCTCATGCCATAAGCTTTTGGATGCTACTATTCGTTCAGCGGTCATTTCATGTCCTCAATTAAGAGTCACTAGACGTTTCTAATTGTTCCTGTTTTAGTGATGAAACTTTGCGCCATATAGCCCAGGCTTGTGCTAATCTGCATATTTTGAATGCTTCATACTGCCCAATATATCTCTTTAGGTTGGTCGTATTAGATATCTTCTTTGCTCCCTCCATTTATGTTGTCTCATTCTCTTTTTTTCCTGACTTGATTTCCCTTTTGTTCTTTGAACTCAGCACATCTTCCATTGTTGATTGTTCATAGCTGTGAGGTTATGACATCCGCTTCTATGACTTGGATTGCTAATAGTCCTGCGTTAGAGGTCAGTGATCGTTCTACAACCTTTAACTATTTTCTTTTGTTTTCCACACGGTGTGGACCACACCCAAAGCGTATTGTTCTACAATCTTTAAACGAAGACCACAATTTCAGTTGGGTTAACCACATCCACATATAATCTATTGCAGGTTTTGGAGCTTGACAATTGCATTATGTTGACATCTGTATCTTTGCATCTCTCCTACTTTTATTGTATTGATTTCTCATTTTTTCTAGTTTTTTCTCTGTCTTTTACTTTATAACAATGATTTGTGCATAAGTTGTATGAGGTGTGATGATAAAGTTAAGTTGAATGTAGGTGTACTCATTTCTGTGCTTCTGCAAATTTATATTCAAAGGTAAATTCAATAAAACCAATACAATCTTTTTTTTAAAAGATAAAATTATTTTAGAATAAAATAAAAGAACTTGTAGCTACATAATGTGGTCTTAGAATTTAAAACTCCTAATAAGATAAATAAAACATAAAAGAACTATGCTTACTTTCTAATAGTGATTTGTGCTCCTTAGCTTTATGAGGAGGGGCTGTTTAAATTTCTCAAAACAACTATTTTTATTTTTAAATCACACTTCATAAACAACAGTGAAAGTATGTAAGAAAAAAAGAAAACAGTTCTTCCAAATCCAAGTACTTATTTTATGTTACATAGACAATCCAATTAAGCAATTCTACCAATAATAATAAGAGAAAAAAAAACAAAATCAATAAAACACACACGGTATATGTTATTAAATAAAAAAATCAACAGCCAAAATTAAGTAAGAATAATAACAAAACAACAAAACTAATAAAATGGACCTCCAATACATCCTAGAACAAGAAAAAAAAACATTATACTCTACAATTTCATTACAAAAAAAACTAAAATAAAAAGAAATAACAACTCATAATAAAATAAAATAAACACATGAACATCCTTAAAAAAATAAAAGTGATTTTACACTACAAAAAACATAAAGAATAACCCGGCGACGTAGTGAAAATCAATGTAAGGTTTTATATTATATTTTTAAAATCAGTAAAAACTAATTAATTATCTACAATTTAAATATTACTTTGACAATTAACTTAATACATATGCTATTCAACATAAGTATAATAGTATTAAAATAACATACAAAACCAGATTAAAGTAAAAATATGTCTATGTAGTTTGACAAATAATAACTTTTTTAACAAGACAAAAAACACTATATAACAATTATGTGATTAAATTTGTAAAAACTACAGAAAACACCACAAATTCAAACTATACTAATATATCTTCCACAAAAGGTAAAGAAAATAAATAGAACGTAGATTAGGATTAGTTAGACTATTTATATAATTAATTTTACCCAATTTAAATGTAAACATTTATAAGTCATCCTATGATTGACTTTGAGATTACTCTATTTTTATTTATTAGTGCATTTTTCTATCTTAACATTGTATAAACTGTAGTTTTTATAATTAATCCAGTTAAAAAAACATATTTTCAATAATTAAATATATCTAAGAATAGTTATAAAAAATATCTCACGACGTAGCGCGGGTCTAACTTAGTATTTTTAAAACAGTGAATACTGTATGGTACTTGTACATACTGAATAGTAACTGTTACGTACATGCAGCATTCAATGCCAACTCTTGATTTGATTTATTTTGGTTGTTTTTAATTAACATCTATAAATTTAGTATTATCGTCAGAAAACTATACTTCATCAATGCATTGCTACTAAAAGTCAAGTTTGAAGCGTGTGGTCACAAGAAAGACAAATCGAGAGTTAAGAGATTACTTAGTCGAGTTTTGTGTATGATGATTTATTTGAGGGTTTCGAAGAGAATTTGGGAAGAGATATCCACCGTTGATTGAATCGAAATCGAGCACAACCGTTCATTTTGATCCGGAACTTACTTATCTTCACTCTCCTTGTCATCTCCTTGCATCGTTGTTTCATCATCAATTTGCCTTTTGGTACCTTCACAAACTCCTTTACGTATTTGCATCTTCCGTTTTCTACAAATTATAGGCAATGAAAAATTTTAACTTAAAATATTGTACAAAAACCTTAATATTAGGATGTTTGGAAAAAAGGATACCCTTTTGATGATCAGCTTCTTCTTCTAGGCTTGTGTTATCAAGCAGCTGCGTATATAATGTAAATTTTACAAAAATAAGTTATCTTAAGGTATATGAAATGTCTATTATTGTTGTAATTTCGTGAGTGTAATATTATTTTATTAACATACCTTAACTAAACTGTCCATTCTTTTTCTCATTTTTCTCTGTATGTATCCTCTCGAACACTATTTAACCAATAAATATGGTTGGGAATTTTCAGTTACAAGAATACAACTTATCGAATGTTTTTTTTCTGACAAGAATTTACCACTAATGTACCTTAATATGATATTTAACGTATGCGTAGAAATTTAGCAAATTCCAAACCGTTTTGTCTAGTCTCTTTCCTTCAACGTGCCGTGAAGTAATATCTGCCAATAAGAACAATTGGTTGAAAATCGTGCATATAATACTAATTAAAGAAGTTAGATGAGTTTGATAATCAAACAGATAAAAAAAGAAACAAAATGTACCAAAAGATACAAAACCAGAATTGGTGGTTAAGTCTTGGACCGGTTCTCCTCTAAGTTGGAGAGGAGGTATTGGTGACCAACTACATTGTGGTGCCTTTCCCATTTCCTTTTGACTTCCCACTTCCACTAACTCCTTTTCATCGACCAAAATTTAATGTTTTCAACATTAACCAACATTAGTGTCTTAATGCATATTTCTCCTACGTCTACCCAATATGAAATTGTCTTTGAATCACATATATATGAATATATGATGCATCCATTGTAATTTTACCTGGAAGAACGATGTGGCAATGACCACATCCGAGTTATCTTTAAAATTCATTGGAAACACGGCTGTAATTTTCTCCGGCTGAAAAAAATAATTCAAGAATAGTTGAAATTTTATTCGAGAAAATTTTGACGTCGATCATATTATTTAGTTGGATATATATATATATATATATATATATATATATATATATATATATATGTAACTCAAATAAACCTGTTTAAAGACGTAGAAAGGTTCACTTGGGTGATAAACAATCCTGATGGGCCTGTTGTTGTTGTTCATCGCCAGTGAATCATCTTGAAAATTCATTTTTCTCAGCATCTCTTTAAGTTGGCTACTTAATATTAACGCTTGTATTTCGGAAATCCTTGTTATGACTTTGATGGCTTCTGAAGTTGAAAGAGTAAAAATGAAGAAAACTTTTAATTAAGAAAATTTAAATTACAATATATATATATTACAAGCTAAATTACCTTTGCCACGTGGTATATTGTTAAGGTGAAGCGCAAGGGTCAATTGAAACCCTAACCTTGGTGGATCAACAATATCAATCACACCAACTGCAATATTCTTAATCACCTCATAAGTGTGACTTGAAATCTCCTTCAACGTTACTGCTCCTTGTGTCTCAAGCAACGTCGAGGTCGATACATGCACAATATTTGGATCCGAAACCGAGTACTGGATGCCCAAATCATATATTTCATATTTGTTACAGTAAATATAGTCAAATAAGCAAGAAAAATAAAGGAGACGCAAAAATATATACCTTGATGTGATATTGAATCGAACCGAACTCGTGGAAATGTTGATCGACCTCGATAGGTTTTTCAGCACTGCCATGGATTCAAGGACAATGACACATTATATTACTTTTTAGTGGATCTTAATTATGTTTATGATGTTCACCACTAGAAGTGGATATGAGTCTAAACAACAATTTTTAAATTATCCCACTTACTATATATATATATATATCAATTGATTTTGAGTTACAATAAAAATCCATGTTTGCTAAAACTTTACAAACAACATCAATTCAAATCATCTTTTTTTTTTTTGAATAATAAACAATTCAATTCAAATCATCTTTTGTTTTTTGAATAACAATTCAAATCATCTTGATTAAAGCTAAACCGGAAATGAAACTGGACCGGAGATTTAAAGAGAGAGAGAGAGAGTGGCTTACCGATATATCTTGAGGAGTGTTTCTCTCAACGTTGGAGATGCTCTTTCGAGATATGCCATTCTTGAAAGTTGAAACAGCTCGCAAGAAGCTTGGCGGTACAATAATTATAAATTGTAACCTTCTTTTATTTTATTTTTGTCATCAGTTTATTATTTATAGGTACGTGTTCATTTCACATATATCTGTGTGTGGGAGAGACTAAGTGGGGATATTTTTTTCTTTTGTTTGTATGTGTGTTGGTGAATTTATTGGAGGTTGAGTAAAATGTCAGTTTTAATTTGCAATCATTTTTATCATGTTTCTAAGCAAAACATTTAGCTATTATACCTGCGATTGAAATCCAATATTGTGGATTGTACTGTGTCAGCCCAATCTAAACATTGGCTTCGTTGTCGTTGATAAAGAGTTTTAACGGTATCTCAGCCGTTGGATTAAAGCTGTGGGATTTGATGGACGTCGATTCACACGGTCGAATAGTGCCAAAGAAAGAATCTGATGTTCTTTTTTTTTTTATATCGGGATTGGAAAACAGAATCTAACAAAGAGCTAAACTGAACTGAGTTTTCCTGTCAGAAACTTAGATTACATCTTAAATAATTAAACCATGTTAATTTTTATAATCGTAACTAGAGTCATATATTTTCTCACTGATCTTTGTTTCTGGAGTACTTATAGAATATAATGTGTATTTCAACCTCAAAGTCAAAAACTCTACTGTTAGAAGAAAAAAGAAAAAAAAAATCAATCGAGTGTTTTCCTCTTTCTTCTTATGTGGACCTTATCATTAAAAGAGCAATACTTGAAATGTAATCCAAGCTAATCCAATGAACATTAAGCGTCGGTTTCACACGAACCACAGGCTTTTGACTTTACCCCCACCCGTACGTAATTAACTCCCCACCATCCTTCTTTATTCCTAGGTGAGGTTTACTTAGGCGTAAAAGAATGGTCAATGTAGATTAGTGTCTTTCTTTTTTCTTTTCTTTTTTTTTTTTTTTTGTCAAAAGATTAGTGTCTTTCTTATATAGTAGATTGATGCACTACTTTTTTTAATTAAAAAAAATGTGTCCGCTAATCTATCTTTGTTTATGATCATGACCATCAATACTGAAATTGATTTTGATAATACAACTTGTAAGATAACCCATTGAACTCTTTAACCCCGACTCTTTTTTTTTTTCCGATAATTTAAAAACAGATAATTAATCATAGTCACATAAAAAATATACATATGCTAAGATAATAGTATTATAGTAAGACGTCTATTCAATTTGTTTTTAATTATACTTTCTATAGGTGTATATTCTGAATTTGTCAACATATACGAAAAATTCAAAGCATATTAAACTAAAAGACATAAAAAGTTCAACAAGTAATTAAAATATAGCAAATTTGTTAGTTAAAATATGTTTAGTCAACGGCAACAAAGTGTATGAAACTCATAACGAGATTACCTACAGTGCGTCAAACAAAAAAAAAGCTTAATCTCTTAAATCAATCTACAAATATCTCAAGTTAAAAAATCTAAACCGTTAATTACTATTCAACGAAATTGTATTTATCAATTTGTTTGTCAGAGCAGAGCAGACCCAATCACAACTCAGCTGAGAGAGAAACGCGTCTCTCAGATTTCAATCCTTCAATTTCCCTTTTTGTTTTTTTTTTCTCTCTTCCTTATTTTTTTCTCGTTATCGGATCAGGAAGAAGAAGAAGAAGAAACAAAAAAAAAAAAACTGGGAATTTCGAAGTTTCCTGGATTGTTGGATTTTGAATTCGATATGGGTCTTTATTGTTGTTGCTAAAGTTTCGATTTTTTTGCCCTTAGAAAGAAAATTCGAGATTTTTCCGTTTCGTCAATCTGAGAAAAAACGAAAACTCTGAAATTTTTTACTACGTAAGTTTAAAGCTTTCTCATTTCGAAGTTTTATGATTTTAGTTTAGGATCTCGAATCCAAAGCGTTGACTTCTTGGATTTGGTGGTTAGGGTTTGTTTTTAAGATTCATAATTTGCATTCTGTTTTTGTGTAACAGGATCAAACTCAAAACCTTTTGAATCAATCAATCACTTGATTGTGGGGGATCCAGAGTTTGTGGAGCGAAATTGAGGGTCAATGGCTAGGGTTTATGGAATGAGATGAATTAGGAAACAAAGATCTCTTTTTTATCTTCTCCAGATTGGTACAACTTGCTGGGGTCTAGTTTCCATAGATTGGTGGTATTTTATTAAGATTTGCTATGGATACGGTTCGTGGAGAGGGTAAAGAAGCTAATGGGTGTGAGAATAAGGCTATTATTGTTAGTCTAGATAACAGTGAGATTGAAGATCAGATTTCTGAGGAGGAAGAAGAAGAAAGTAGTGAGTCACAATGTTTATTGCCTCCGAGGAAAGGAGGGATGATGTCCAGAAGCACTGACAAAATTAAGAGGACTGTGCAATGGAATGACAACAAAGGAGACAATCTTGCTGAGGTTTTAGTTTATGAACCAAGGTAAATTATGATCCCTTTACAAACTATATCTCTGTCACTTTACAAACTATATCTCTGTCGATTGTTCTGTTATCTCAAGTTTTTTTTGTCTTGTTCACCTTATTTTGAACTCATTGGGATTCTGTTCTCGCTTATTTGGTCTTGGTTTGGTGCGTAGATGTTAATGATATTGCAAACCTTAGAAATGCTTTCTAGTGGTCTTTTTGTTTAGGAATGGTTTCAATAGAAAAATTATTTTAGCTGCTTAAGCCGTTTCTCATGATTTGTCAGCACTTACCTGGAACTCGTTTAGCTGAGTATTCTTGTTGATTAGCCTATGAGAAAACGTTAGGCTTGCCTTTGTAATGTAGCTGATAGCAAATTTCTTTATCGTTTGTGCAACTATCTGTGGTACGTTTTAGTGCACGTACCGATAGTGGAAACAAACCTTTAAGCCTGTTTCTCACTTCATTTTGGGGATTGTGGGATCTGACTTTAGGCAAAGAACCCTGAAGATAACGTGCTTATTACACCTTTTTCATTTGACCGGTCTAGGAATATTAACGAATACCATTGGAAAATCTTGTAGAAGTCAGATTATTGTTAACATCTTTTTGATGTTCCATATTGGTAGTCCCTCTATTATAGCTCCAATAGAGTAGCTATCTTCTGTTTAAGAACTTACGCTCTTACATTGTTGTTTGTTTCCTTGGTAATTGAAAAGAACTATATATCTTACGTCTGTCTCCATTTGTTTTTGCTTGCAGCGAAGTTAGCGATACAGATGATGATGAATCAGATTCATGCATCTGCACAGTTATGTAGTCCTCAAATCCGCTACCAATCACCATTTAGCATGGAGTTAACAATGAGCTCGTCCTTGTATCTGACCTCTTTTCAGAAATCATTTTTGTGAGGAAAGACGAACCAACTTAAGCGAGTGACATCACAATCATGTAACTGTCTGATTTTGTGCTCAGGACTTGTGACAAGAAGCCAGACAAAAACAAGGGATGTAGACTCATAAGCTATATTATCAGATCGTCTCATCTCAGTGACAGGAGTGTGAGTATATAGATTATTATTTACTGCTCTATTGTTCAATAGAGGCTGATCTTCAAATCGAAGATCTTTGAGTGCTGTTTGATTTGACAGGTTTTTTATAGTAAACTCTGCATGTCTGTCTGCAACATACACACTTGTTAAGTTGTAAGTACATATATGCAGCAAATTGATATTATTTTTCCTCTTCTTCCAGTAGTTTTGTAATCCTCATCGACTCCCTAATAAGCAGATGCAAAAACTTTGAAAGGTCACAACTTTTTCAAGATATATAGTTGCAGAAACAACAAGTGGCAAAAAATAAACCCGAAATGGGGAAACTGATGCAAGCCTTCATCCATACACACAAAAAGAATCAGAAATGCTACAAAAGACAAAACAACAAAACACACTTTTTTCGTTTCTTCTTCTGAATCACTGTGAAAACCTTTTACCTGTTCTCCATGTTGGTGATATCCACAATTGGGGATCTCTTTGACGAACCATTCCCATGAAAACTCTTTGGTGAGGCTATCCAATTGGAAAGGCTAGTATTGACGATTAACTCCTTCAGTAGCGGGGTTGCTTGAACATTCTCTTTCATTTCTCGTTTAAGTTTCACCGGCCTTGATTTAACCGCTTTCCACTGAGCAAGATTCTCCACAGGATTCAAGAGAGGAGTCACATCCTGGTCCTTCTCTTCTTCTTCATCATCAGCATCATCTTCATAGTCGTTTTCATCATCTGTGTAATAGTCTTCATCCTCCAAATCACTCTCTCCGTAACCCATTTCATCATCTTCATCTTCAAAACTAGTCACGCAATTGTGGTACCTATAGTTTGAAGGATACACTGGTCTACTGCTTAGATCCTCTGGTTTCTTATCGATAACTGAGGACCCCTTGATTCTTTCTCCTTCTTCATTATCACTGCAATCATTCTCAAATGATGGTGGTACAATAGGTTCATAGGTTTGTACATTCAAGTCAAATCTGACTCTCTTCCTCGTCTTCTTGGTCACCTTCTTCTTCTCCTCATCCTCCTCCACCTCACCCCTGACACATCAAAGCATCAAACATAAAACATCCATTTTTAAAACTGCTAAAACCGGGTCTCATTTTGGCTTTTCATAATCGGTTATCAGATTGGTGATCTTCAGATCAAAAATTAAAAAAGTTTCAATATTTTAAATAAATCCAAAGTCCTTAAGAAGATGGTAAATGGAAGAAACACAGACCTGAGGTTCGAATTCGAGATCTTTTGAGGGTTATCAACAAAAGTACTGAACTCTGTCGGATCTGAAGAATGTAGTAGAGGCTCGTAGCTACAAATTCTCTGCAAGAAAAGTCATGGTTTCAAATCAGAGTCATGAAAAAACTTAAACTTTTTAAGAAAGTGTGTTCTTTTACACTTAGTGGGGGGGGGGGGGGGGGGGAGAAGCTTACTTGATCTCGAGGAAGGATCTTCCTGATGGAGCTTCTGCGTTTTTTGTTGGAAGAGAGACCGAAACAACCCATAAAACATCCCATTTTTGTGTTTGGTGATGTTTCGTTTTTTGAATCTTGAGAAGAAGAAGAAGAAGAAGAGAGAGAGAGATGATGCTTTTAGTTTTGGCCTCTGTTGAGTGGTGTGTCTTTGAAATAGAAATAGGAACGTTGGGATTTCAAACGGATGAAAGTGACGGTGGGCTCACGGAGTTTATGCTGTCATTTTTTTTTTTTTGGTTGGTTCTTTTAAGAAGAAGAGACAAATACAATTATTGGATTGGATTCCTCTTTTTTTTTTTTTTAATATATATATCCTCAAAACATTTTTTCAGTTTGAGCCAAATTAAAAGCATTTATTTGTTACTTTCTATCCATATCCAAAGCAAATAAATATAACAGAGCCATAACAAAAATACAAAATCGTTTTTTTTAAAAATAAAAGTGACTAGTCGTAAAAGAATAAAATGAAGTGACTGAAAATTATTTTAATTACTGTAAGTATATATATCCTTTATCCTATAATGAAATTCTGCCACATCAGATTTAGTATTTCAAAATTAAAAAAAAAAACAAAAACATTTACCCATTACTTTGGGACAAAAAAAAAATTAGTGGGAAAGAAAAAAATAAAAAAACGTTTTTAGGTCTAAGAAAAACTGAACAAAAGTTAAAAAAATATGTTAATATAGATGTTTAGGCTATTAATAAAGCCCAAGTCAATAAAAATGATTTGTAAACTCTAAGGGGGTGTTATTGGATGAGGAATTTTAATGGATTTCACTTAGTAGTGGATTTTAGAATTCAATAGATTTCTAATGCATTAACGTGGATTTGTTGGCATTCTTAGTGGATTTGAATGGCATTACTAATAGATTTGAATGGCATTCTAGTGGACTTTATTATTTTTGAAGTTAAAGAAAAAAAAAATTTACCCATAATTATGTTGTTATCGAAACACCAAGGTAAATAAATTGAATTAACCGATTAGATTCCCTCCACGAAGCTGAACTGAAGTAACCCATTTGCAGGCCTCAGATGCTTTTCATTGTTATCTCATTTGTACCATAAATTATACCAACATGAAAATATGAGAAACTGTATTTCCCAAAATATTTAGAACCAACAACTTACCGTGGGACAAGGGAGAAGACATACCCTGCAATGGCTCTAAGAAGCACTGCATTTGATTCACTTTAATCTCAGGATGCTCTGAAGCCATTGTTGTGCCTCTTTTCCTCTACAACATTGATCCCTGCATCCAAAGAAATTGATAGATGGGATCTGTAAGAAATAAAGTCTGATAATTGATAGATGGGATTTGTAACTCCTTTCTATTACAAATTTGATATCCTTCCTGCAAATCCAATCAGAGTATAGAGGAAAGACAAGCATATGGTATGATATCATACTCAACGCTTAAGCATAAGACTCTTCAACACCCTTTGACTTCAGCTCCTCTCTGCTTTCTCAATGAATCCAGCCACATGAGAGTACAATTACAAGGGCTGATATTAATATTTGGTTTATGTAACTCTGATTTTGTCAGTTTCTGTTACTCTGATTTTGTTATTTACAAACCGAGTGTCTCACTAAAACAGAACAACAAAGTAAACTCTTGTTCTGTTCTGTGAAAGAGGAAGAAGCTTTTGCTTCTAACAAAATCTAACGGAGCATTGAGAAAGAGAAGAACAAGAGGAACCTTGATTTTCCCGATGAGGTAAGGAGTGATGTCTCTTGCATTGTACAGTTTCGGATGCCATTTTCCCTCAGACCAATCGACATGTGTGACCGACGTTGCGATTTCTAACCGGCATTGGCTAAGCTCACCAAGCTAGAAGAAGAACTCATAGCTTCTTTCTCTCCTCATAATCTGTGCTGCTTCTAGTGATACTCGAAACACAACTTCTTCTGCATCTAAAGACATGCACTTGGTAGTTTGTAATTTGCTGGTGCCATTTCCAGTGCTTGAACTTGCTGTAATAATCAGCAACTGAACTGGATTTTAGAAAAAGGTAAGTCTCGGAAGCATCGCGAGATGGTCGATTCGGTGAACACGAGGATGTCGACGACGACGAAATTACCAGATGTTATTGATTTCATCGGGAGAAGTTTTATGAAAAATCTTAGAGAGATGAAATACTTCAAAATTTGTTAAGATTGTGTTTGTTCGTGTTTTGGATGTAAAATACATCAAAATCTAAAGTGAAACAAAATCCATTGGAAATTGAATAACAACAATTTTACAAGTGCTTTAAAATCATCCAACAAATTTTTAATCCAATAACAGCAGATTTTATTATATTTTTTTAAATACCTAATTGAATAACGCTGGATTTTGAAATACACTCAACTCCATTAAAATACAAGATTGAATAACACCCCCTAAATCTATTTTCTTTCTTCTTCTTCGTCTTCTTCACGATGCTTTATCGAGTTGTATCCCCAATTTTTCGACCACTAACACCTCCACGTTCAAGGTGATTTTACAACCGATTCCAGCATTATAAATCCCAATTCAGTTTCTATTATCTGTTATCCTCTCTTCTAATCCTCTATTTTCCATCGTTTTTTTCTTCTGCTCATCTACACTACAGTTACAATTCTCAGTCAGGTGAATGTCCAAATCATATTCATAGATTTTATCTTCAACTCATATTAATTATGATTTTTATATATTCAGGTGGAAGATTCTCTGGATTATACCTATCTTTCACATCTAAATTCTTTGAAAAAAGAATGGAAGATCAGAGCTTTAATATCCTGGACATGGAATTAATTATCCAAAAGATAAAGCTGGAGTAATTCTCATCTATAGAATTATCGATTTGCAAGTTCTGATTCCGAATTACAGTCTCCCACTCTTTCACCTATTGTTTTATTTAGCAATTGCTTATGGATCGTGAGGTTTTTACATCTTTTGTTTAATGTTTACCATCTAACTGTAGGGGTCAGTCTCCAACATGAAAGAAAGAGCTTTCCGCCAATGCGGTTTCAAATTGTCTTCTATGCCATTTACAAGACATGATATCCTTATGGTACCTTTACCTCACATATGGACTTCTTCTTATTAATGGAACGATTGATCTATGTTGTTGGGTAAAATTTGACTTAATTCCTTCATGTAACCCTTCCTCAAATCTTCACAGAAAAATAAAAAGAATTTAATTCTCTTTGTCTGTTTTACTCAGGAGAATAACAAGAAGAAAAGAGAGAACAACAATGGTTAGTCATTTTACTTAATGCAATCCAATCTTTTTATTTTGGACCATTTTTTATTAACTTTCCCACAATATATATGTTGATTGATGTTCGTTCCCAAAATTACCTTTTGTTTGGCATATTGATTTTCATTTTCAGCCCTTGCACGGTCCAAGTTGTAAGCATGATCAAAGTGGCATACAATTTTTTCTTATTGATTGTTCTATTTTGCATATTTCATCTCTCCTAGGTTTGTCAATATGTCTTTCTATAGCTTGCTCAATCGATATTGAAACAAGAGATATATATCCACTATGTATACATTATTCGGAATAATCATTTAATTATGTATGCATTGTTTTAACTATACTAATTAAATGATTTTGATTTATTCTCATCAGGTATGCTATGCTTTGGTAAATTTTAGAAGGGCCATGCTTAGCGTTATGGTCTATACAAGGAGAAAGACATGTGGAAACGAAGTTAAGAAGAAGGAATTGGCAAGTGTGGAGGAAACTGAAGAGTGAACAAGCATGTGCAGGAGAATACAATTGTGTATATAAAGCATGTAGTCATTTCTGTGTAGAGTATGCTCTGTTTTGCTATTGAAAGGGCGATGTATGTGTTGCTTAGTGACATAGAGCTTGTGTTGGTGATGTATGGATGGTTTTTTCTTAATTTTATGAACAGTATATCCAACTATCAATTCAAGCGATTAAACGATATCTTTAATTTTCTCAAAGTAAAAACCTTAAATTTATAGCTTATAATGGAGAATGGCGATATAATCAACATTACATGTACTTTTAACAACGTAGAAATTTGGTAATATTCAACCAAATTTTTTTTATTGTATATTAATTTTAACAATTAGGTATATATTATTTAATTACAAAAAATAATGCCGTGCATAATTCTAGTATATATATAAACTAAAAGTACTGTAAGTATAAATTTAAAAATATTTATTTGTGTTTTTCAAAATTTAAAATGCAGACTCAATGATTTATGTTGTGGGCCTCAAGGCCCACTAATAATATGCTTTTGACCAATAACTCACTGTTTTATAAAATATTAGAATGTTTGGAATGTTCAAATCGGATGTATTTGAACATATTGCACCGGTTTTAATGAACTCCATTCCATACGAATCTCTGAATTATTTTCCTTCTTATTCTATACAAGTATATATTATATTTGTTCCCAAATATTTTTTCCTAAATCTTAATCTTTACAAAATGATTAAAAAATTTAATAAATTTTTTAAGGAAAGAAAATATCACATTTGAAAATATTGTAAACAAAGTCCCTTTTTTTTTATTAACAAATTTCAAAAATTGGAATACTAATCCATACAAAAATAATATTATGATCAATTGATTCCTTGTTAAAAGCCTATTGATAAGCCTCAATATTTTATTTTTAAAGATTTGCTATTGATAAATTACTTTGAGGGGTTAATTTTTTTATGTCCATATCTATTATATAAACCATAACATCATTTATGTTGCTATATAGTATATACAGGTTGATAAGATGTTTTCCGATTAGAAGCACTGAAGTTGAACACTAATGAACTTGTTCGGGCGAAAATGGATAAGCTAAAAGAAACATATAAAAACACCCACTTGGTGCCAGATTCAGAAACTGCCACATGGGCCCTGAGACCTAGGACCTGGAGCATCATGAGCAACCAATATCGAAGATCACACATGATGTGGTAAGGAGGAAAAAAATGGTTGAGAAGGTCAAAGAACGGACAGACTACTTCAGCTCAAAAATTTGGCTTGATTTTCACGGAAATGTTAAAATTAAAATTACATTAACCTAGAATTAAAAAATATGTATTATGTTTTGATATTTTTCATTCTACATGACAAGGAACGATTCAAGGTGTGAACTGTTCGTAATGAAGCACATGAAAATCGTGATAACGGTGTGGACTGTTCGTAATGAATCAAATGAAAATCGTGATAAGAAAAGCTTCAAAGTAAGTTACTCTTTGTTAACAATGCATCATTAGTGCATGTTTTCATTATGAAGGTAGTAATTTTTTTATGTTCATTGATTTAGCGGTGACTGAAAAAATGGTATCGAAGACAAAAACTTGGGAAAAAATAAGGGGATTTTTTCCCTATGATGGTGTATGACATTACTCTATAAATTCTCTATCAGCTTTGATATTTCATTGTTTAATAGGCTCGTTCGTGATTTTCTTTTCATGTGTCTAGACCCGTCTATAGTCTGTGATTGAGGAGTGTATATCAGAAAGGGCCATGAGAAAGAAGAACTGTGTTAACAACTGTTACTTGTCATTCTTTATTTGTTTCTACTTGATTAATAACATCACATGGAAGAAATCAAGAAAATATCACCTTTAAAAATATTGTTAACAAAGTCCAAAATTGAAATACTAATACATACAAAAATAATATTATGATCAATTGATTATTCGTTAAAGCCTCACTGATACATCATACAGAAAACTAAGGATTCTACCACAATCTACACTAAAACTTAACACAACTACCACATTTGCAAATTCATTTTCGCTGCTACCACAAAGATAATTGAAAAAGACACATATGACCTTCCCATTACATACATATATCAATTTTTAATAATTTTTGTAATAGTTTATCATCCCCATTTTCGTGTATGTGCTGTGTATGTGTGTCTGTTCATTTTTCTTCTTCTACCTAAACTTCGTTCAAAAGCAATTCTCCGCCACACTGGAAAGACCGAGCACCAAACATCCCAACTAAAAATCTGGATCAAAAAGAGATTTGTTGCAACCAAAGAGAGAGATCGTGAGATGGAAGAACACCTAAGAAAGAAAGTCAACTAGAGAGGTTCTCTCCGTCGCCAAAAGACAAGCTGGACAAAATAAGCGGATTCAGATCTAAGGTTAGCGGAAGAAAAATTAGCCAGAAAAAAAAAATTAGGTTTACCTAGTAGACAAGTTCCAAACTCTCATAACTTGTCTATTTGAGATTATACTTCTTTTTGAGAAAATTTTACCTAGTAGACAAGTTCCAAACTCTCATAACTTGTCTATTTGAAACACTGATTTAATTATTAATCTTATGGACAAGTTTATAACTGTAACTGCATAATTTTTCTAAGAACAATACCTGGACAAGTTTTATTTACAACTTGTCTACTAGTTAATATATTTGACAAATGGACTAGTTCAAGCTAATAGACAAGTTTATATTTCTTAACTTGTCTATACAATTTACCTTGTCCATCATACCAATTTTGTCTACTGTGTTATGCTGCTCTCATATCTCTAACCCAAAAAACAGATTGCAAAGTCTACATGTTCCCAGTTTTTTAATTTAAATTACAAACTTTATTTTATGCTGACCCACAACCATTAATGCACCAACTTTTGTGTCATAAAAAAACAGTATAATCTCAAATCTGATGACTTTTATATGAAAGATATATTAGTCATTTTAATCTAACTTGAAAGCTCAAATGTGGTAGTTCTCGAAAGAAAGAAAAATGTGGCATTTGGGAAAAGGTTTTAACTGAATGTGGTAAAATCAATAAAAATTCCTACATCACACTCCTCAGTTGGGTATATATATTGGTTAATACTCGACTTCTAGGCTTCATCCGATGATATTTTTTATTGGTTTTATGAATTTACATGTTAAATCTACGATATATGTATAGTTTTTTTAACACAGTCGATGACATTTTCTTTTATGTGTAAAATCAATGTAGTTTGAGACAGTTGGAAACTTCATTTATTTTCTAGACGTTCGAGAAATTTGGAAGATTAAAAATAAGTATATTGAAAATTGCTTTGATGAGCACAATTTGAGTCTTGAGATACAATTTTTTTTGTTTGTTTTGTAAATCACATTATATTCTTTTTATAAAAACATAACGACAATGATTGGATACAAGAATCTATATTATGAAAGATGGTCAACTCTCTCCATATGAGTGACACATCAGCAGTGGAGAGAGTGTCACCTGTTTGTCCTCCTTAAAAGCAAACAAACCTAAACTAAAAGGAATATGAAACATCTTTCATGTTTTCTATTCTTTTTTTTTTATATCACAAACAGTTTCAATATTTAACTAAAGAATTTAGAGAGGTTTAGAATATGTCTCAAGAAAATAGATGCATCACCAAAAAGCAAAAAAAGGTATCAGGAGTGAATCAAATAGCCACTTATTACTCTTGGTGTAAACCATGAACGTATGAACATATGGTTAACGCGTTACAATTTTGTCAATAGTTTGAAGGGTTAAATTAGTGATCGTGATATTAGTTAATATTGTAGAGAAATTCATGAAAGTTTGTCCCTAAAAATTTAAATTTTTATATATGAAGAAGAATGGGGTTTTGTTGACTATCAAATGGAAGATAGTTGAATAAAATTGTAGAATGTTAGTTTAGAAAAATACAGAAACAAAGAGGAAGATAGTGGAATAAATTTATGAATGTTGGTATTTATATTCTAATATTTAGAAGTTGTCAAAAAGAAAATTGTATAAACTTCTTATAAAAAAACAAATTCTAGAGTTATATCAAAAAATTGAGGAGCTAACATGAATGTAAAATTTAGTTAACCAAAAACCTATTTGTTACAATATATGCATCTTTATCAAGCTTTTATTTGATATTTTTTTTTGACATTTTAGACAAGAATCGTAGACTGATTAAATATATCAAAACAAAATTGTTCATACATGTATCTAATCATTCAATTACAAAATAAGAAATCTTATGTGAAGTATTAAAAAAAATAAACATCAAATTATATTTTTCAAAGTTTCTATAATTTAAGAAAACAAAAATAATCTTTACATATATTAAAAAAACGATAGCAAAATTATTCAAAAAACGGTAAATCATAAGCCCGCGCATAGCACGGGTATTCATCTATCTAATAAATTTATCACCAAATCAATAGCTACAAAATGATGTAACATTTTTCATCTCAAATAATAAGGTCACTGATCCTTCTTCCATACATATTGAACATATTTACATTTTTAGTAAAATCATTCCCCATAAAAAAAACGTTTTGAGATTTTTTTCCTACAAAAATTGATTCTATTCATATTTAGTTAACTAGTTAATGTTAGTAATTTGTAAAATTCAATAACTAATTACTGAAAATATTTAAATTTATAAATTAGTGATTGTTCTATAATTAAATAATAATTATTTGATGAGAAAAATCACTAAATTGTGTAAAAATTATTCCAATTGAGCTCACCAATACTCCGATTAAACTTCAATCTTTTATGAACAGAGGAGTACCACTTTTTTTTTTGGTAAGCAACAGAAGAGTACCATTTTATCTTGAAGTTTGAACCTTATATAGCATGAGATACTTCAAATAGTGCTTGGGCAGAGATGTTTCCCTTTAGTCATAGCTCTTACCTACGCTTTGAGGGTTCTGATCATCGACCATTGCTTACCTGCCTCGATCTCACCAAGAAAAAGAAAAAGGGTATATTCAGATATGACAGAAGACTAAAAGGTAATGCGGAAATAGATTTTTTGATCTAGGCGGCTTGGAGTTTTGATTGCTCTGAAAGTGTTGAAGAGAAGATAATCCGATGCCGCGGAGAGATTATTACATGGTCCAAACGGAAACATCAAAATAGCCAACAGCTCATTGAGGAGTATAGACAAAAGCTGGATGAACTGATGTCTGATCCGACTGCATATTCATCCTCAATCTCCAATATCAACCTTGCTCTCCTTAAAGCCTATAAAGATGAGGAAGAGTTTTGGAAACAAAGGAGCAGAAATTTATGGTTAGCCCTTGGAGACCAAAACTCTAGCTTTTTCCACGCAATTACTAGGGGAAGAACAACAGTGAATAAGTTTTCTGTAATCGAAGATGATGAGGGGATATCTCACTATGAAGAGGAGAAGATCTTGTCTGTGATCGCTGAGTATTTCCAGAACCTCTTTGAATCACAAAATGGGGATCATTCCTCCCTAGCTCACGAGGTGATCCATCCCTGTATCTCACGAGAAACAAATGAAAGGTTAATTCAAACACCATCACCTGAAGAAGTTAAAAAAGCTTTCTTTGCGATACATGCGGATAAATCACCTGGGCCTGATGGCTTTTCAGCGAGCTTTTTCCAATCCCACTGGAATACAATCGGCCCTCAAGTGGTGTCTGAGGTACAAGCTTTTTCCTCTCTAATGCCCCTATCACAAACATAAACCAAACACACATAAGATTGATTTTGAAAGTCCATAGCCCAAAAGTAACGGTGGATTACCGACCTATATCCCTTTGCTCATTCTTCTACAAGATAATATCCAAGTTCCTCTCAAGGCGACTGCAACCAGTACTGCATGCAATAATATCAAAAAATCAGTCAGCTTTTGTACCGCAAAGGGCCATCTCTGACAATGTACTCATTACACATGAAAGTCTTCACTACCTTAAGCCTTCCGGAGCAAAAGAACGCTGCTTTATGGCGGTCAAAATGGATATGAGCAAAGCCTACGACAGGTTGGAATGGGATTTTATTTTATCAGTGATGGAAAGAAAGGGTTTCCACCAGAAATGGATCCAATGGATTCATCAGTGCGTATCTACAGTATCCTACTCCTTACTCATCAATGGATCATCACAAGGTCATCTTACCCCCTCAAGAGGACTTCGACAAGGGGACCCGCTGTCCCCATATCTGTTTATCCTGTGTAGCGAAGCTTTGTCTGGTCTATGTCGCAAAGCTCAACAAGATGGAACCTTACCGGGTATTCGAGTGGCCTTAGGGAGTCCTCGGGTGAACCATCTTCTTTTCGCTGACGATACAATATTTTTCTGCAGATCAGACCAAACAAGCTGTAAGACTTTATTGAACATCATCCGCAAATATGAACAAGCCTCGGGTTAATTGATAAACAAAACCAAGTCAGCAATTACCTTCTCCTCAAAAACACCTGAAGAGGTAAAGGTGACAGCTCAACAAATCCTAGGGATTCAAAGGGTGGGAGGTTTAGGAAAATATCTTGGCCTCCCTGAGTTCTTTGGCAAGAAAAAGAGAGACAGGTTTAATCTGATCACAGATCGTATCAGACAAAGATCTAGGAGTTGGGCTGCAAGACCGCTCTCGACTGTTGGAAAGGCTACCATGCTAAGATCAGTACTCTCTGCAATGCCTACGTACACCATGTCTTGCTTCAAAATCCCAGGATCTCTCTCAAAGAGGATACAATCCATGCTCACGCGGTTTTGGTGGGATTCCTCGAAAGAAACAAGAAGATTAGCTGGGTGGCTTGGTCCAAACTGACAAAAGTAAAGAAGGAGGGAGGTCTGGGTTTCAGAGACATACCAAATTTTAATGATGCCCTCCTCGCAAAGATCAGCTGGCGAATTCTGACTCGACCAAACAGCCTTCTAGCAAAAGTACTTCTGGGAAAGTATTGCAATTCTACCTCTTTTTTAGAATGCAATGCTCCCAACTCAGCCTCCCATGGGTGGAGAGGAATATGCATTGGTCGTGACCTCTTGAAACCTAAACTAGGCAAGCTAATTGGATCGGGACAGGAAACTCTACTGTGGTACGAACCATGGATTTCTCTCTCGCAGAGAATCACTCCCATGGGACCACCTTCAGAGATGTCTGCTAACCTTCGGGTAAGTAGTCTCATCTATCCAACCAAGAAAACATGGGATCATGAGAAAGTTAAAGCTTTACTTCCGGCTTATGAAAAAGAGATTCTAGCTCTACAACCAAGTAAAAAGGGAGCCAGGGACTGCCAGTTTTGGCTTCTTACCAGCTCAGGAATCTACACAGCAAAGTCTGGCTATTTGGCAGCAACCCAAAAAGGAAATGATCCGCCACCCATCGACCCAAGCCCCACCCCTTTTGACTGGTACAAAGAAATCTGGAACATCAGGTGGCTCCCAAAGCTTAAGTTTTTCCTTTGGAAAGCTATGCATGATGCCCTCCCAGTTGGAGAAAACTTGAAGATCCAAGGAGGGAACCCCTCTGCGTCGTGCCCCCACTGTCTGCAAGAGGAAACAGTCATTCACCTCTTCTTCCACTGCTCGTTTGCTGCTCAGGTCTGGGAAAAATCACCATTCAGGACTTCTTTTGACCCCCATCGTATCACCAACCTACAAAAGGGACTACAAATCGTCAACCAGTGCATAAATCTTCCACCTGTAGGCATTGGAGAGGAACCTTTGGCTCCTTGGATACTTTGGAACATCTGGATCTCACACAACAAAAAGGTCTTTGAGCAGAAACAAAACTTACCGCAGGACATCGTGACACAGGCCATTTCAAGTGCTCGTGATTGTATTTCTGCCCAGCCATCGAATCCCCAGCCTCCTGAACTCAGACGGGAAGAACAAAGATCAGACCCCCACTTGGATACTATCTCTTGTTTCACTGATGCGGCATGGAGATCAGATTCTCAAGCCGCAGGCTTTGGATGTTTATTCAGCGATGACTCTCGCTCTTTCGAGATTACGAACCAGAAAACCGCAACCAATGTAGCCTCTCCAATCCTCGCTGAAGCGATCGCGGTATCCTTGGCACTTCAACACGCCCTAGATCTGGGCTTCAACAAACTCTCGCTGGCTTCCGATTCACATATGATGATCAAAGCCATCAATTCAGAGATTCCATCGAAGGAGCTCTACGGGATTCTCCACGATATCGTCGATCTATCCCTTTCTTTTTCTGAAATTTCTTTTCTGTATGTGAGTCGTAAACTCAATCGTCGGACTGATGAACTGGCTAAATCAGCTATTCACCCGGTTTGTAACCCAACTCTATTGATTCCGGTTTAATTAAAATACCCCTCTTAAGGGTTTGACAAAAAATATATATATATATATATAGCATGAGATACTGACGGTCCGATTTTGACCACAAAATAACCGTACACCGTCCAATATTTTTGCTTAACTATTATTATTATTTTTTTTTGTTTAATTATTTATCTTCTTTAAACCTGAAAACTTTTTTTTCCCCATATTAACGATAATAGTAAAATATCTTTTACAATTTAAAATCTTACATTATGACAAGAAAAGAAAAAAATGTAATAAACGAAAGTTACTAATATTGAAAGTCTACTTTTTTTTTATATATTTTTATTTTAATTGATCTCTTTCACTCACTTTTAACCCAATTGGCCGCTATTTTCCAAAGTCTGTTTTTTTTTTTTTATCCTTTCTCGGCTCTTCTCTCTCTCTCTCTCTCTCACCCAATTTCACAAACCCGAAACCCTAATTTTATCGGGACACTGAAATTTTTACAGCTTCTTTCGTTCCTCTTTCTTCACCGGGGAGATTTGTCGGTGTTGAATCTAGGGTTTTTTTTTAACGGAGGGTTTAAAAAGCCTAAACAATGGAATCAGATCAGGGAAAGCTCTTTATCGGCGGGATTTCATGGGATACCGACGAGAATCTTCTGAGAGAGTACTTCAGCAATTTCGGTGAGGTTTTGCAGGTCACTGTCATGCGTGAGAAAGCTACTAGTCGTCCTCGCGGATTCGGCTTCGTCGCATTCTCGGATCCTGCTGTTATTGATAGAGTTCTTCAGGACAAGCACCATATCGATAATAGAGATGTAAGCCTTTTGATTTTTTTCTCAAATGGGTTTCTCTAATTTTGAATCTTTTAGTAATTCCCACTCTTGTCCTGATTAATTCGGCTGTAAAAAATTGATCCTTTGGAATCTTGAGGTTTTCTTTTATTGTCATGTTTGATGGATTTCTTTAAGTATATTATTAGGTTGATGTGAAGAGAGCAATGTCTAGAGAAGAGCAGAGTCCTGCTGGGAGATCAGGGAATTTTAATGCTTCTAGGAATTTTGATAGCGGAGCTAACGTTCGTACTAAGAAGATATTCGTGGGAGGTTTGCCTCCTGCATTAACATCAGATGAATTTCGGGCTTACTTTGAAACTTACGGTCCTGTGACTGATGCAGTCATTATGATTGATCAGACTACGCAACGTCCTAGAGGTTTTGGCTTTGTTTCTTTTGATTCTGAAGATTCTGTTGACCTTGTTTTGCATAAGACTTTCCACGATTTGAATGGTAAACAAGTAGAAGTTAAACGTGCTCTTCCTAAAGATGCTAACCCTGGAGTAGCCACCGGTGGTGGTCATGGCAGCGCCGGAGTTGGTGGGTTTCCGGGCTATGGTGGTTCTGCTGGAAGTGGCTATGAGGGTCGTGTGGATACCAATAGATTCATGCAGCCTCAAAACACTGGTAGTGGTTATCCTCCTTACGGTGCTTCTGGCTATGGTACGGGTTATGGTTATGGAAGCAATGGTGTGGGTTACGGAGGTTTTGGTGGGTATGGTAATCCAGCTGGTGCGCCTTATGGTAGTGTCCCTGGAGCTGGGTTTGGAAGTGGTCCAAGAAGTTCATGGGGCGCTCAAGCACCATCCGGTTATGGTAATGTGGGTTATGGGAATGCAGCTCCCTGGGGTGGTTCTGGTCCCGGTTCAGCAGTTATGGGTCAAGCTGGTGCATCTGCTGGTTATGGCAGTCAAGGTTATGGCTACGGTGGAAATGATTCCTCATATGGGACTCCATCTGCCTATGGTGCAGTAGGTGGGCGATCTGGAAATATGCCTAACAGCCTTGGGGCTGGAGGCTATGCGGATGCTTCAGATGTCTCTGGAGGTTATGGGAATCACCAAGGGATCAACGGGCAAGCTGGCTATGGTGGAGGTTATGGAAACGGTAGGCAGGCTCAACAACAGTGATTGAAGAAGAAAGACTACTACAATGTGGTTTTATCGCTGACCTTGAAACCTCCTCGTTCCGCCTTAATGATGTCACGTCTGGGGCGGTTTGACCAGGAGGTCGACCTACGCTGGACTATCTCTTTTGTTAGTTTTTCAATAAGTTGTTTTCAGGCAGTTCCGGTTACTGCTAGTATTTCCTATGAAGTTGTAGTTTTCAAGTTTGCGTGCTTATTTATATTTGTCGGCTTTGAAATGGTTTTCTTTCTCTATTTTCTCTAGTGTTTGTGTTTAACGATACATCCTCCAGACTATCATTATTCACCTTCCTTTGGTTCATTCATTTTTTGAATATCCCATTCCATATTCTTGCTTTTGCATCTCCTCTGTTTAGGTGAAAATTATTTGCTTAGTGTTCAATGGGATCTAAGAAGGGTATTTGGTAGAACAAAACTGTAATTGACCACTTCGATGTCTGCGTTTGCGTTGTTACAAGAAGGTTGTGTTGGCCAGTAAAGGAAACTTAACAGTCCTTTTATTGACCGACAAGATCTGACTAAACTGGTCTGTTTGGTCGCTGTTCAAACTTGTGCAAAGTTCCATGAGAAGTAGGGATCATTGTTTTTAGCATCTTTCTTCTTCCTCGTTTAAACTGAAAACGATTTAACTAGGAAGAGATCCTAGGGCGACCACCGACGTTTCATATCCAAGCCACTTGCTTCTTTAGCCTGTCTGCGAATCCCATTCTCTCCCACCCTTTGTTCATAAGAATTATTATCTACTCTAATTCATTACAATTTTTCAAGTCCTGCTGTTTGGTAAGAGATAGTTTGGACATGACTTGCAATATGGTTTAGTAAATTTTGAAAATATTGCTGGTCTAATTGACTAATTGCGGCTGATACACTTTTTTTTTTTTCATGATCTCACTAACTTCATTCAAGATCGATATGGTAAATCACCAGTGAAAAAGTTGTCTTTTCGTTATTATTTACAAGAATTAAACGTAGTGGTCGTATAGGGAAAAAAATAAATAAAGAAGATTTAGTAGCATCTAATCTATAAAGAAATATTAACAAAAATGGTAAGACTTGAGCTGGCAACGATCTAGTACAAATAAATGATTTTACAGAGGAGATTTGGATGGACAAAACTTTACTAAAAATAGGAAATTTGCTAATTCTAGTATATTTTGTTTTGGTGAGTTATCCTAATTTTACTCGCATCCTCTCTGATTTCTCAATACAGAAAAATTTGCTGTAGATTACATTTTTCCAACTTGTCGCCTTCCTCCTCCACCTCCTCAGTTTCTCTTGTTTCTTTTGTTTTATTTTTAATTTTACGTCTGCCTTATAATAACACAAGAAATGTCTTTTCCTTTCCTCTTTCCTCTCTCTTTGAGTAATCTAATTTCATAAAAATCCCATAAAGTTTTCCCTACCACCCTCTCCCCTCCTCCGCCATGACTCATCATCACCGGCGAGAGTCCTTCTCGGTAACCACCTCTAACATGGGAGGTTCCGTGGTGCTTTGTCCTAATACCGACCTTCTTTGGCCATTTGGGAAGCTTGAAGGGCTTGATCGAGATGATATTCGTGAGACGGCTTATGAGATCTTCTTCACGGCTTGCCGTTCCTCACCGGGGTTTGGAGGTAGGACTGCTCTCACGTTTTACTCTAACCACAATAGCAACGACAATCATGGAGATGGAGGAGGAGGAATAGGATCCGGTGGCTCATCTGGTGCTGGCTCTGGGTTTGGGTTTGGGTCTTCAGGGAGGAAAGAGGTGGTCACGACCCCGACAAGCCGGGTGAAACGGGCTTTAGGCTTGAAGATGCTTAAACGGTCTCCGTCTAGGCGAATGTCCACCATAGGTGCCGCTGGAGGAGCTGGAACTTCTCTATCCCCCGGTGGCGGAATGAACAGTAGTTCGGGACATATTAGTCCTGGAGCCGGGTTCTTGACGGTCCCGCCTTCTAGACCTAGAAGACCCTTGACCTCGGCGGAGATCATGAGGCAGCAAATGAAGGTGACAGAACAAAGTGACAGTCGGCTTCGAAAAACCCTGTTGAGAACGCTTGTTGGCCAAGTAAGTTAACCTTACTTCTTCTACAAGTTAATGTAAACATTGAAATGCCTTGACACAATACATTAAAAATTGTGTTTTTTTTTAACAATCTGTAGACGGGTAGACGAGCAGAGACGATAATCTTACCGTTAGAGCTTCTCCGACACTTGAAAACGTCAGAGTTTGGTGATGTACACGAGTACCAACTCTGGCAACGACGGCAACTTAAAGTCATTGAAGCTGGTCTTCTTCTTCATCCATCAATTCCTCTGGACAAAACCAACAACTTTGCAATGCGTCTAAGAGAAATTGTCAGACAAAGCGAGACAAAAACCATTGACACAAGCAAAGCCTCAGACACAATGAGAACACTCACCAACGTCGTCGTGTCTTTATCTTGGCGTGGCACTAATGGGAATCCAACTGATGTTTGTCACTGGGCTGACGGTTACCCTCTCAACATTCATCTTTATGTTGCTCTGTTGCAGTCAATATTTGATCTCAGAGACGAGACATTAGTGCTCGATGAGATCGATGAGCTTCTTGAGCTAATGAAGAAGACTTGGTCAACACTAGGGATCACACGACCGATACACAATCTGTGTTTCACTTGGGTTTTGTTTCATCAGTACGTCGTAACATCACAAATGGAACCGGACTTGCTTGGCGCTTCTCATGCTATGTTGGCTGAAGTTGCCAATGACGCTAAGAAGCCTGATCGCGAAGCCCTCTATGTGAAACTATTAAACTCGACACTGGCCTCTATGCAAGGATGGACCGAGAAAAGGTATTGAACATTCTTGCTAAGCCAAAAACACTTAATTAAAAAATATTTGAATATGAATGTGATTGTTGTTCTTTAGGTTATTGAGCTACCATGATTATTTCCAAAGAGGTAACGTGGGATTGATAGAAAATCTTCTGCCATTGGCATTATCATCGTCGAGGATCTTGGGAGAAGATGTGACGATTTCTCAAGGGAAAGGACAAGAGAAAGGTGATGTGAAATTAGTGGATCATTCAGGAGATCGCGTCGATTATTACATAAGATCTTCCATTAAAAACGCATTTTCTAAGGTAAAAAACAAAATCTATATCTGTGTTTTCATTTCATCTCTGTTTTTAGGGTTCTGAATAACTTTGTTGCAGGTGATAGAAAACACGCAAGCTAAGATCGCAGCAACAGATGAAGGAGAAGAAGCGGCTGGAACATTGTTGCAGCTAGCTAAGGAAACAGAGGAGCTAGCGTTAAGGGAACGCGAATGTTTCAGCCCCATACTCAAGAGATGGCACTCAATTGCTGCTGGTGTTGCCTCAGTGTCACTTCACCAGTGTTATGGCTCAATCTTGATGCAATATTTAGCTGGAAGATCATTTATCTCGAGAGATACAGTTGAGGTTTTGCAAACGGCAGGGAAGCTCGAGAAGGTCTTGGTGCAGATGGTGGCTGAAGATACTGAAGAATGCGATGACGGTGGAAAAGGACTTGTACGAGAGATGGTTCCCTATGAAGTTGATTCAATTATACTGCGCCTTTTGAGACAATGGATAGAAGAAAAGCTCAAGAAAGTTCAAGAGTGTTTATTTAGAGCAAAGGAAACTGAAGTAAGTTTTGGATATCTTACTTGCATTCCAAGAAACATTACTTTTATATATCTTATTTTTGCTTATTTTCTTCGTAGACGTGGAACCCGAAATCCAAATCAGAACCTTACGCACAATCCGCGGGAGAGCTGATGAAGCTAGCGAAGGATACCATCGATGAGTTCTTTGAAATCCCTATTGGGATTACAGAAGATCTAGTTCATGATATCGCAGAAGGATTGGAACAACTCTTTCAAGAATACACCACATTTGTTGCATCTTGTGGTAAGCAAAAAAAAAAAATTCAAAACCAGTCTACCTGCAAGAATCGAATTTATTATAACTAATTCTTGAATTTTTCAGGATCAAGACAGAGTTACATTCCTACATTACCTCCTCTCACAAGATGTAACCGAGATTCAAGATTTGTTAAACTATGGAAGAGAGCTACACCGTGTACTACCCCCAACGAAGATTTCAGCCACACGGCATCTGTGATTTCGGACGGCCACCATCCACGCCCGTCCACAAGCCGTGGGACACAACGTCTATACATTCGTCTCAACACGTTACATTTCCTAAGCTCTCATATCCACTCCTTAAACAAAACACTCTCTTTAAACCCGAGGGTACTTCCCGCAACTAGAAAACGCTACCGCCATCGAAACAACAACTCATCTTCCTACTTCGACTTCACATACGCTGGAATCGAATCAGCTTGCCAACACGTTTCAGAAGTCGCGGCTTACCGTTTGATATTCCTCGACTCGAACTCTGTTTTCTACGAGAGTCTTTACGTAGGAGAAGTCGCGAACGCGAGGATCAGACCGGCGTTACGGATTATGAAACAGAACTTAACACTGATGTCAGCGATTCTCGCGGATCGAGCTCAATCACTAGCGATGAGGGAGGTTATGAAATCATCATTCGAAGCGTTCTTGATGGTCCTTCTCGCCGGTGGATACTCCCGAGTGTTCTATAGATCGGATCACAGTCTCATCGAAGAAGACTTCGAGAACTTGAAAAGGGTGTTTTGCACTTGTGGCGAAGGGTTGATACCTGAAGAAGTGGTGGACAGAGAGGCAGAGACAGTGGAAGGAGTGATTCAGCTAATGAGTCAACCAACAGAACAACTTATGGAAGATTTTAGCATCGTAACTTGCGAGACAAGTGGGATGGGGATGGTTGGATCTGGACAGAAGCTACCTATGCCTCCAACTACTGGAAGATGGAACAGGTCTGATCCTAACACGATCTTGAGGGTTCTTTGTCATAGAAACGATCGTGTCGCTAATCAGTTCTTGAAAAAATCGTTTCAATTGGCTAAACGGAGGTGAATTGGAAACAAATGAAGATAAAAAAACAAGAAAAACGCTTGTGTGGGTGAGAGACGTGAACTTGATTCGTTGTGTAAATGGCTTAAAAGTGTAATTTTCAAGTTTTGGAGCTGATTTGTAATTTTAAATATTTCTGTGTTGGTTGTTTACGAGGAAATTATTTGTTGATTCTTTTATTATTAGAGAGATGTGTTCATAAATAGAAAGTCTTATTTATGGGCCTTGAGCCCAATTATGTGAAGCCTATATAATGTTTGTCTTTCTCAATATATACATAAAAACCGTCAGGTCGAAAACCAAAACCCTATCCACTTTACTCTAAACCTCTCTCCAGTAGCTTCGTCTTGCTACCTTCCTCAGTCGCCCTACAATGGCCTTGCCTTTGTCTGGCACGCGCCACCTCACGTGCGCTCTCCTCCTCTCTAATACAACCGTATTAGCTCCTCCTCGGATTCCTTCCTCTGTTCGCTGCGGTGGATCTCGGTTAGGTTGCTCGACCCGGTTCTTCTCAATCCGATGCGGAGCTAACCGGTCAGGCTCTGCTTACTCGCCGCTTAACTCTGGCTCTAACTTTAGCGATCGACCTCCGACGGAGATGGCTCCTTTGTTTCCGGGATGTGATTACGAGCACTGGCTTATTGTTATGGATAAACCTGGCGGCGAAGGTGCGACGAAGCAGCAGATGATTGATTGTTACATTCAAACCTTAGCTAAAGTCGTTGGAAGGTAAAATTTTTACTGATTACATATGTTATTGAAACAAAATCAATGAACAAAAGCTAGGGCATAATGTTTTGATTGCTTGAGGAGTTGTTGGATAGTTTGCTCTGTGTATTTGACTCTTTGTTTTTGTATTGGTAGTGAGGAAGAGGCGACGAAGAGGATCTACAATGTTTCGTGTGAGAGGTATTTAGGGTTTGGCTGTGAGATTGATGAAGAGACATCTACTAAGCTTGAAGGTCTTTTATTTACTTACATTTGTTTGTTATGTTAGCTAGTGTTTACAGATACTGAAGAAAGTGTTCTAAAGTATTGATTTGTTTACGACAGGTTTACCCGGTGTTCTGTTTGTGCTTCCTGATTCCTATGTGGATCCTGAAAACAAAGATTATGGAGGTAATTTTCTTGCTTATTTTCTCAAAATGGAAGTCTTTGCTAGTGCCATTGACATTGTAATTGTTGAGTCTCAGTGTGTGTCGTCTCTCTTAAAACATGAAATACAAGATTTGATTAGTCCATCTTGGCAAAGCTAATGAGTCTTTTGGCTATGATTAGCTTTGAATGCTAATGGACTGATATCATCTATTTTATCTTTAGCCTGCTTGAGCAGATAGATAAATACATATCTAACTGCAGGGTGGTTTGGACGAAAACATATATTGCATGTAACTCTTGAGTGCTTTTTTCTTGGAAATTGGAACATAGATAATGTTATTGATTATCAGTCCATCTTGGCAAAGCTAATGAGCCTTTTGGGCTATGATTAGTTTTGAATGCTAATGGACTGACATCAAATAATTTTATCTTAGCCTACTTTTGCAGATAGTTAATATAATATCTACCTGCAGGCCGGTGTAGATGAAACATACATTGAATTCTTGACTGTTTCTTGCTTCAGTTAGTCCATTTTTGTGAACCTGGTGAATATATTGTCCTGGTGTGCGCACTGATACTGACATGTCTAAGTGCAGACCGGTCGAGATGATAAATATATAGCCACCAGGTGTCAGTGTAACTCCCCCTAACCGTTGAAAAATAGCTCATAGTCCATCTTGGTAAAATTAATAGATCTTTTTGGCAGTATTATCTTTGAATGCTAATAGAATTATATATCAGACTTTTCTCTTGGTCTATCTGTGTGGATTTAGAATAGCAACATGATTACCTTCGTTGAGATAAAGAATTGATTTAACCGTAATAATTCGTTATGGAGATGGTTGGAGATCTTAAGTATAGAATAATTTGTGTAATCATGGATCAGAAGTCCATCTTGGCAAAGCTAGTAGCCTTCAGCCATTTCTAGTTTTGAATGCTAATGGACTCACATCCAGATTCTCTCTTTCTTGTGCTGTGCTCTTGTCACTTGATATGGTGCAAGCATAGATTCAATCATGAGAGATACATCGGTTTTACATTTATCGATTTAAATCTTAAGAATTGCTGAAGGACATTCACAGTGATCTTGAATTCTGATTTGTATACCGTTGTTGACTTGCAGCTGAGTTGTTTGTTAACGGTGAGATAGTCCAACGATCACCAGAGAGGCAGAGGCGGGTTGAGCCACAGCCGCAGAGAGCCCAAGATAGACCGAGATACAATGACAGAACTCGATACTCCCGCCGCAGAGAGAACACAAGATGAACTGTAACTGAAGAAGGTATACATACACCATATCGTATCAAAGAAAAACCAATATGATGATGATGATGATAATGGTGGTGGTGATGATGATGATGATAATGGTGGTGGTGATGATGATGTTGCTACTGCCACGAGAGGGCTCCTTATTCCAGTCCTTTGCAGTTTAATGGAACTACTTTGGATATTGTTGAAATGCTAAGTTTTGATTCTCTGTGTAACATTTTTTATATAATAATGTAAATTGAGGTTTCAGTGTGTTAGGACAAGACATGGTGTACTTAGGTATCAAAATAAGCGGGAGGTATTGGTTTAGGATTTAGAAAGAATTTTAATGACTTTAAAAATTAGGTAAAATATTATTCAATCAAGACTTTTAAAAACTTTTTAAAAATTTGGTGTTATTGGTTGTGGATTTGTAAAAAGTTATGTAAAATCTTGATAAATCTAGTGTTATTGGATGAAGAGTTTTATAAAGTCATTAAAAGTTTTATGTTATTCAAGTAAAACAAAAGAATCTTGGATTGTTAATGAATTCAAATTTTATGTTATTGATTTAGGATTTTATATCATTTCTTTCATAACAAAAGTCATGAAAACTCTTTCATCGAATAGAAAAATTTTACAAGATTAGAAAAAACAAATCATCAAAATTTCAAAAAACTTCCTAAATAATCTTTTAGAATCCTTCATTTTTAACTTTCAATTTTCTATGATTCTAACAATCAGCAAGAACATAAAATCATTAAAAAAATTTTTAAATCCTAAACCAATACCTCCCCTTAGTTTTCTTTCTAAGTATAAAGAATAATGTTTTTGTTCTTGAATTCGTCGTACCCATTATTATTAGTGTCGCAAATAGTGAATTTATTTTCATTATCAATCAGTAAGCGGCCTATAAAGTATAAACCGATTATGGACTCTTTTGTCATTCTGAGGAAATTAATTTTCATGACTGAAGGTTAAAACGAACAATATAAAATATAAATGGGCGATCTGATGATTTCTCCAATAAATAAGGGGAAAATTGAAAAGTAAAAAAAGTTGATTTTAAAATCCAGCGGACTAAAAAATCTTCTGGGTGGTTTTTTTTTTTTTAATATCTCGCCCCCGAAAAAAAGTTGACGAATCTCTCTACCGGAGTTTTCGCCGACGGCAAGGCAATTTCATTTGTCGGAGGTGCGACGCTTCTTCTCCCCCTTTTTTTTTTTGCTGTTCTTGTTAATTCGTCTCTCATGTCAAGCTTGCTTGTGCTTTCTCTTTGGATGTATATAACTGCAATTAGTCGCGAAAGAATCACGATTGCTTCTTCATTTCGATGAATCTTTAGGGTTTGTGTGAGCTTATGATTGCTGAACTTGCTAGTAATTGAATGCCTGCGTGGTTAGTTAGTTGGCGTCAAACTGGGTTGTGGTGATTTTTCTCTACTTCGCGCCGTCTTATTCTTTAGGTCGTGGATTACTATTTTATGCGATTAGATTCAATTGGATCATACTTCTAATTTGTTCGCTCACCTTGAAGTTTCTAGCCAACCTGTTAAGGAAATGGTGTTGGTTTTTAGAGGCGCAACCATAGTTTCATGTTCAATCACTTATGAAACTTGCTAATTTGGTGGTTTGGAACTTGTTGAATGTGATTGAAGATCTATGAAATGATAGACAATTCTAAAATAGTATAGTGTTAGCACATTGGTAGGTTGCTGTTTTTGTGATTTTCGCTCCATGTATGTAGTCATCTTGATGATATCTATGTTGCAAGATGCGAGGGAATGAAATTTGTGAATTTCAATCATGAATTCAGCTGTGCATTTCCTTATACTTGTTTTATGTTCTGAGTCTAATAGTTTATAAATTTTGTCTGGTGATGATTGTGCTCTCGACTCATTATTCAAAGGAATAATATAATCTGCCGTTTCTTGTTGATGAGCAAGCAGGATGGACGAAGTGGATAAGCAACAGGAAAATCCTAATGGACATGAAAAGATGGTAAATGAAGGATCTGCTGCTCGAACAAGACCTACAAGCGTTGAGGAGATTAGGCTTAGGAGAAAGAGGAAAGATTCCTTGGAAAATGTGAAGGAGGAAACTGTAGAAGCAGCTCAGTTACTCGATAACGATCTTGTTGATAAGGCTTCTGAAAATCATGACTCTGAAATAGGGCATGATAGATCGAAGAATTTGAGGTGTGAAGACAGTTCAAGAAAGAACGAAGACGCCATTTCTAGTACTAGAGAAGAAAAAAAAGAAAAAACGATGATAGAAGACCCTGTGGGAGCAGCTCAGTTACCCAGTAAAGATCTTGTTGAGAAGGTTCCTGACTGTCATGAGTCTAAAAAAGGGTATGATAGCTCCGAGAAACTGAGGCATGAAGAGCTTGTTATGGACAGCTCAAGAAAGAGAGAAGAGGCTAGTTCTAGTCCTAAAGAAGAAAGCCTAGATATACCAATGAAAGATATTCCTATTGAAGAAGCTCAGTTACTGCATAACTATCTTGTTGAGAAGGTTTCTGACTATCATTCGTCTGAAAAAGGGCATGATAGATCCACGAAAGTGAGGCTTGAAGAACATGTTAAGGACAGCTCAAGAAAGAAACAGGACACGATTACTAGTTCTAGGGAAGAAAAACCAATTGAAGAGGATCATGTGGGAGCTGCTCAGTTACTGGGTAATGATATTGTTGAGAAGGTTTCAGACTATCATGCGTCTGAAAGAGGGCATGATAGATCCAAGAAAGTGAGGCGTGAAGAACGTGTTAAGGACAGTTCAAGAAATAGAGAAGACGCCACCTCTAGTTCGAGGGAAGAAAAATCAATGAAAGAGGACCATGTCTCTGAAAGAGGGTATGATAGATCGAAAAAAGGGAGGCGTGACGAACGTGTTAAGGACAACTCAAGAAAGAAAGAAAACGCCACTTCTAGTTCTAGGGAAGAAAGGGTAAATAAACCAATGAAAGAGGACCCTGTTAGAGCAACTCAATTACTAGGTAACGATCTTGTTGAGAAGTTTTCTGACTATCATGCGTCTGAAAAGGGGCATGACAGGTCAAAGAAAGTGAGGCATGAAGAACGTGTTAAGGACAGTTCAAGAAAGAAAAAAGACGCTATTTCTAGTTCTAGAGAAGAAAAGTTACTGGGTAATGACCTTGTTGAGATGGTTTCTGACTATCATGAGTCTGAAAAAGGGTATGATAGATCCGAGAAATTGAGGCATGAGGAGCGTGTTAAGGAAAGTTCAAGAAAGAAGGAAGAGGCTGTTTCTAGTTCTAGAGAAGAAAAACTAGATAAACCAAAAAAGGACGAGCCTGCTTCAAATAGAAAAAGGAAGGCAGAAGGAGAGAGGTCTACAGCTGAAAAAAAATTAATAAAAGAAGATACTAAGGATAGACGAGGAAAGAAAGAAGAAACTAATTATTCTAGTTGTAGGGAGGAGAGACGAGATAAAAAGATGAAAAAGGAAGACCTAGCTGCAAACAGAAAACGTGAAGGAGAAATCCCTGCAACTGAAATTAAAACAATGACAGATAGAGATGAGCTTGGTAGTAAGAAGCGTCTTCGAAGTCTAGTGGTGGCAGACCTTTCTCGAGATGAAAGTAGTATAAAACCTGACAATGGAGACAGTAGAAAGAATCAAAATGGAGATCATAAGAAGAATAGGGAGATGGATATGTCAAAGAGGCATGAACCAGCAAAGGTGCATGGCGTTGAAGTTTCAGAGCGATGGGAGAGAAGGGAACAACCCAAATCGCATCAACACGACATGAGAGAGAAAAGGAGAAGATCAAGAAGTCGAGATCATGGGCAGGACAAACAGAAAAGGTCATCCCCCTTACCAAGGGCTGAAAAGGCTACATCGCGTCATAAGAGAAACCATGAGGGGCGATCAGAAAATGCTGTTAAAGATAGATCGGGAAAACATCATGGTAATGATAATGAAAATAAAGTGGCAAGCACTGTAAATAACAAGTCTAGAAGGTATAATGCTTCCAAAAGTGAAATTGGTGGATATTCACCACGGAAAAGAAGGGAGGAAGCATCTACCAAGGCTGATTCTCCACCTAATCTTTCTTCTGAGAATAAAAGTGCTAAATGGGATCTTACACCTACTGTAACTGCTGGCACATACTCGGGCTCAGTTTTTACTGGTCTCCAAGCAGCAACTCAGACAGGATATCCTGTCATCAGTGAGGCTTCCTTGGCGCTTTTGAAGCCACTTATGGAGGCGCCTTTTAGGATGCCACCGCCAAGGCAGACCACTTCTTTTGATTCTGTTCAGCTGACCGAATCCACCCGACGTATGAGGAGACTTTACGCAGAAAATGTGCCGGATTCGGCCTCTGAGAAGTCTCTGATTGAATACTTCAATAGCTATATGCTATATTCAGGGTCCAATCACATAAAAGGAAGTGAACCATGTATTAGCTGTATTGTAAGTTTATGTCTTATGACCTTCTTATCACCTTTGTTATCTTTGTGGATTATAACTCCTGAAAGTGTTTATGTCCTTTAAATGCAGATAAACAAGGAAAAAAGTCAGGCGCTAGTGGAGTTTCTTACGCCACAGGATGCCTCTGCTGCACTTTCCCTTGATGGTTGCTCCTTTGCGGGTTCAAACCTCAAAATTCGACGCCCGAAAGACTATGTCGAGATAACAGTAAGATTTACAATTTCTTCATTCTCTTTCTCTAGAACTCTTGCCATTTACCCCATATGTTTTGTCTTCTAATAATAGTCATCTGGTTTATTTTGCAAGCGAGCTTAGATATCTGCATATATTTCATTGGTGTAAGATTAAAGTTTAATTTCCACTTTGACACATGCTATCTAAACCTGTCTGACTTCTTTTTAATGATTTAAGCTTGAATTTATTGTGATGTATGACCGTGTTTTGGGTGCAAGTTTTTGTTACATTATTTCAAATCGAGAGCATCAGTCCTCTTTTGACCCAGATATGTTCAAAGTAGACTGACATAAGGAACTTAGGAAAACATCTGGACCGATATTTTAGAGCACATAAGCATGGTGTTGTAAATCCAAGTTCCCGTTTACTGATAACTATTTCTGCTGAAGCATCTTGATTGACTATGTTGTCTTCTAGAATCAGAGAAATTAAGAGATTTCTTTATCTATCATCGAGTCATATATGATTCAGTCTTAGATGTGATACTGTGCCACTGCTTAAATCTACTCTGCTGGGCCCAAAAAATGCTCATGGTCCAATCTTTGAAGGCACTCTCAATGGAAGCATCTTGCCACTTGTTTATAAACTATGTATTGCAACTTGAGTTTGATAAATGCAAGACAGTTGATAAACCATATCTGTTGATCTTTTAACTGTAAGCAGATTTGGTGGTTAACATATGGTTTTGGTTTCGTAGTAACTAGTAAGGTTAAACCTTGGCCATTTTTACAGAGGATGGCCCTCTGAGAAAAGAACTTTGGACGTCGTGATATGAATTCTATCATGGTTATAGCAAAAGAATTTATGAATTTCCTCTGTAATTGCTTGAGGTTTTTATCACATGATTCTCTAGCTTAGTTGTGAAGTCAAAGTGATTTGGAATTTGCAAAATTTCTTGATTTATGGTGGTTCAATCTTATTCTCTAATTGCAATTGGTTTTGAAGGCTTCTCTTTTTTTTTTTTTTTTTTTGCCGTGCCATTATCATACCAACAATAGGCGCCACTAAGAATCACTGTAGTTTATGGATTCCTGCACTTGAAATAATTTGTTTTCAAACCACATGTCAATCCATTATCTGACTGTCGTGTGTTGGAATCTCTTAAATAGGGTGTTTATGTTGGGTATGTCATAATTCACATTCAGGAGGGTGATGAAGCTGTCCGCTAAATAAGAAGACTCCCAGGTGTAGTGACGAGTTTGCTGTGTTCCAAGTTTCTTTCCATTTTCCTTCTCTTTTTGGGCTTTTAGTAATTGTACAGATCATCCATATGATTCCTGTGTGTTATGGTTAACTGTTCTTGTGTTCTTTGCTCCTTTGTCTTAAATGTTTTGGTATCATCATATGGTACCATATCAATCTGTTTTATCTTTGATCTTCTCCGAACTGAATGTGGTTGTAGTAATACTCGCATAACTTGCATTGGCAGTTAAAGACCTGCCTAGGCTACTCTTTTTCTTTATTTCTTTTATCTGTTTGGCTATAACTGTGTTTCAGTCCTCACAGGATCAGTTACCTGGTGCTGATTGTTATCTCTATTCTTTCGTGCTAGTGGTCCTAAGAATTGCATTAATGCCCTAAGCTCTTACCACCTCCTCTTAAATAGTTTACATCTTTGTCCTTCATGTTTGATCAGTTCTGCTGTGATTATCGGCTGAGTCGTTGTAGGAAAGTCTATGAAAATGACTGATTATCAAGGCTGTGGACTCTGTCCTTCTATTTGGCCTTGCAAACCAGTACCGTGCATTGTTCTATGATTTCTGAGCTATGTTATGGTTACCATCCATGAAGCAGGTTTTCAGACGGTTGCTATTTTCATGCAGAACGGTGAACTGGAGAAAAAGGAGCCAGCCACAAATGCAGTAAGTGACAATGTGGAGGACTCATCAAACAAGGTACAAATTATTGCCGTAAATTTGCTTCTTAAGACAGTGGGTAAAAAAAGTTTTATATTGAAAATGAGTTTAGAGCATCTTTTAAATATCTCTTAACGAGATTCCCTTTTTAAAGTCACTGTATAGGTCAGCGACCCTTGATTTATAGTTCAGATCAAGTTGTGAAGTCCGTGCCATAGTTTCGATACCACTGTAATTTGAAAACTCTTGCTCTAGAGGCCAAAACATCCGTATATCTAAATTTTACTTGGTCCTTTCCATTCATGATGCGGGCCCTATTGTGGAACTTTACTGCATGCTTTTCATGCTGACAGCTTTTATATCCTTTCCCCTTTAATTTGTTAGTAGTTTAAAATGAAGAATATCAATCGTGTTAAGAATTAGGAACTGTTAAGAGTTAAGAACGTAGGAATAAAGCATGCGTCAGTATCAACTTTCTTGTAAGTTTGGCTGGTATTAATAGGTGTTATGATCAAAAGCTTGTTCATAGTGGTTCAACCTGAAAAAGCGAAATGTCAGACCACCTTATTATTATCTTAAAGCGAACACACCGAGAATAGAAGTGTAATTCTCTCTGCAGCTTGGGCATCTTTATAGTTGATAATATTTAAACCTTCACTGTCTTTAGATATGCTAGTTGCTTCCTATACTAATTTTGCTGTCAAGCTTTGATATTGAGACTAATGTACTCGTTGCAGATCTTTATTGGCGGATTTCCAAAAGCAATTTCATCTGATATGGTATGCTGAGCAGTAATTCTTTAAAAAATTTATGACACATTCAAGCTATTGGCCTTATTTATATCTTTTCAACTTCTAAAATGTCTGATTCCTCATTACCGTATTTACAGCTCTTGGAGATTGTCAGCGTCTTTGGGCCCTTGAAAGCATACCGGTTCGTGAGCAACAATGATCTCAGTCAGCGATGCGCTTTCCTAGAGGTTAGAAGATGCTTTTATTTTGGCCCTCTCTGTGGCCAATATTATACGATTACTCTTTATTCTCTGAATTTCATCGCAGATACCCCCATCTTAGTCTGCCATCATGATGTAGCTCTTGTGATTGTTTCATATGATTGTTCATTTTCTGGGTAGAATGGGAAGATGTTCTTTTGGGGATATATAAAGAATATTAGCTGGGAAGTTAATTAAACAACGTTGATTATTAATATAAGCTAATACGCACCTATCATAAATTCTAGAGAGTAACCGTGAATGTGACTATTGTTCCAAGTATCCATATATTAACCGTCCCTAACTTTTTGTTTTTTTTTTACACCTCAGTACACTGATGGATCTGTTACCCTCAAAGCTTGTGCTGGCCTAAATGGTATGAAGTTAGGTGGCAGTGTAATAACAGCCGTTTGTGCATTTCCTGATTCATCATCCGTAGCGGTAATTCAGTGACCCAACTTTGCTTTCGTTAGTTCATCTGTTTGTAACGGAAATTGCTTTAGTTAATCGTGAGAGTGGTGTGTATATAATGTGTTGCAGGTAAATGAGAATCCACCATTCTATGGAATACCTGATCATGCGAAACCACTTCTTGGCAAGTCTAAGCATATTCTGAAGCTAAAAAATGTGGTAAGGATATAGGTATATACTATTTCTTGTGAATCTTTCCCACATATACTTCGTGAGGCTATACTAACGTTCCATTCTTACTTGTTGGACAGGTTGACTCAGAAGATCTCACATCGCTTTCCAAGCAAGAAGTGAAAGAAATTTTGGAAGATGTGCGGTTAGAATGTGCCAGGTTAAGCTCTGAGATCATTATTTCCATGAGTCCATTGAGCTTTAAAATCTAGTCAATTAAGAAAAGAGGCCTCTGCGTCGTCTTGTCGTGATGCAGGTTTGGGGTTATTAAGTCGATAAACATCGTGGAACACAAGAGCAAAGATATCACTGCTTCTGAATCAAATGCATTGTTGAACTTAGAACCAACTGATTCTAAAGACGAGTGCGCGGATGATATGGCAGACAATGTAGATCTTGCAGAGGTTGTCAGGCCAGACAGTCTGATAGGTGAAGACAAGTTATGTGAACCTTGCTCAGATACTGCTGCTGAGACAAACACGCAAGCCAATGATGATCAACACTCCACTGAGCAAGACCATTGTGAAAAGACTGTTGGAGAAAGTGCACAGGACGAGGCAGAGAATCCACAAGAAGTAGCATCAGCTCGTACCGTGAAGACAAGATGGGATGCTGGTGACAAGATAGAGGAAGAACAAGAACAAGACCCAGAGGATGTGTTTGAGCCGGGTTGTATCTTCATTGAGTACGGAAGACCAGAAGCTACACGTGATGCAGCCCATTCATTACACGGAAGGCTGTACAATAATCGGACTGTGAAAGTGGAATACGTTTCTAAAGAGCTTTACCAAATCAGGTTCCCAAGTGGGTAATTATAATCCTGATCCATCTCCAACAACAAAAGGAAAATTACTTACAGAGTTACAGTACGTCTGATTCTTCGCAACGTGACCACATAACCGGTTTAAACCGAGTTCAGAGATACATATAGGATCTACAATCGAAAACCCTTAAAATCTCTTTGTAATCGTTGGGATTGATCAGGTTGGTTTTTTTTTCACCACCTGTGTTGATACTTTTGTGCATTCGTGAATCTAAAAAAGTAAAAGTTAAAACAGTACTTCTGCTTGGGTGGCTATGGTTTGGTTTTGTTTGAACCGGTATAATTTCGGAACTGAAGTTGACCAATAAATCAGAATTATTGATACAGTACAGAGAACGTAACCTTCTAGATCACGAAGAGGGTCTCATTGGTCTTCCCAAAATAAAAAGAACCCAATCTCCTCCTCCTTCTGTTATCCAAAACCTCTCCCTCTGTTCAAGAACCAAAAATGACGACAATGGCGACGCAAGGTGCTTGGCTACGAATGACCTCATCAGCGAAGTCCGTCGCCAAGTCAACCGTAACTTCAAAGGAACTCGGATTCCTCACCTCCCAGCTCAGCGGCGTCAGAATCTCTCACTCTCCAAGTGACGTCACCAGTCGCATCTCCGTTCCTTCGTTTCCGGGGATTCAACCAATCGTCGCTCGTAATTTCCCCTCTTTCTTAGGGTTTATTCTGATGCATTCGCCTTCCTATTTATCTTGTTCGCCTTACATATTCATATCGAATTCCGAATTTTTTTTGGTTAGGTAGCTAGCTTTTAGTGTTTGAGTTGAATTGTCTGGGAATTTTTAACTCTTTGCTGGAGATATGTTACAAGCTACGTTGCTCTATTTGTTTTGATGCTATTTCGATTTTGTTCTTGTTGCTCAAATTTAATTCTTTGCAGCCTTATGTTTCTCGTCCTGTAACAAACCTATGTCTCTATACCATCTTTGTTGAACCTTTGATTGCAGTTTCTGTTAGTTATCTGTAACATTTTGAGTCTTTCTTTTTTTATTTCTTGAAACTGCTTGTTGTGTTTCTATATGTCAGGTAGGATATGCCCTTTTACTGGGAAGAAGGCAAACAGAGCAAACAAAGTTTCTTTCTCTAACCACAAGACCAAGAAGTTGCAATTCGTCAACTTACAATACAAGAGAGTTTGGTGGGAAGCTGGCAAACGTTTTGTTAAACTTCGTTTATCGACTAAGGCCTTGAAGACTATTGAGAAGAACGGACTCGATGCTGTTGCCAAGAAAGCCGGCATTGATCTTCGCAAGAAATAAGATAATGATTACGATGTTGATGATTCGCAAAGTTTTATTATCTACATTTTCTTTGCTTCTCCTTTTGCACTCTTTACATTTCCTTTCTAGATTTGGTAAGTATCATATGTAATCTCTGAGTTGTATCCGAAACTGTTTTTTTTTTTTTTGTGTTTCCTTCTCGAGCTGTCAAGAAAAGACTTCAATGAGAGAGAAACGAAAACAAACTCTTACATTACATGCAGGTGGTCTGGTCTGGTCTGGTCCAAAAAATACATTTCATGTTTTGGTTTTATGTTTCTCAGACAATATCATTACAAGTATCAACTGAATTCTCTGGTTTTCCTTTCGATGATTTCTTCATCGATGCTTCTCCTCCTGCAGATCCTTTTAGTTTCCTTGGACGGGATGTAGCCTTCCGTGGAGGTGCTGAACCATCAGGAATAGGATGATGATTAGATGCTTCCGTGTCCGGAACCGGGATACCACCACGCCTTCTACGCACTGAAGGTTCTTGATCATTCGATGAGTCCACTGACCCGTGTTTGCTTCGGTGATGTCTTGAATGCTTCGATGATTCATCTGATGATGCAGCATTCCCGCTGCTTTTTCTAGGCGGAGACCCGTTTGGATTTGGACTAGCTCCTCCTCCGGATTTCCGTCTTGTTTTATGTTTCGGTTTCTCGTTGGTGCTCGAAGGCAGTAACTCTTTTAGCCCAACTCCACCTTGGTTCATCCCTGTTGAGTTAAACGTCAATGCCTAGAACTGGTCAAGGCTTATTACTTTTTAGGTGAAAAATTCAGAACTTTACAGGAAAAAATATTAACCTTGCGGGTTGTATTTGTTGGAATTTCCCCTGGAAACGACTTGACCTTTCTCATGTTCTTGAGGTTTGAAGTCATTCATCTGTGGGTTTCCCCAAAAAGGCAATGATGATGATGAGTATAGACATATGTAAAAAAATACGTGTGAATGTACAAATGTATATGATCGTACCCAGCTTGGCGTATTAGTGGCTGGACCGTCGGAGCCAATGTGAGCAACATGCTTTACATCGGTCGGAAACCCGATCTGCATCTCCTGCTCTTTCTCTTCGTCTACAATAGAATGGATCGCCCCATGTATTATGGACTTGTGACACAAGAAACGACAAAGATCATGTTTATGGTAGAAAAAAATCGATGAGACTCACCAAAAATCTGAGTAATATAACGAAGGCCCTTAAGAAGACCCTTCATTGTCGTCGCCATTGATCTATAAAGGGTTGATTCCGGTTAGTGGCGTATGATCCACACGCCGGAGACAACCTTTTTTTGTTCAAGATTCGACGATCCTTACCGTAAACCTTGAACGCATGAGATTTTCTCTTGACGAGAAAAAAGGTTGAAAATTTTCGAAGAGAGAGAGAGAGAGAGAAGGGTCAAGAGATCTCCAAGAAAGTTATTGGTTTGAGACCAACCAAAGAGAAGAAGAGGGAGAGCACTAAGTTTTGTCTTCTTTTTTTTTTTTTTTACCAGAGGAGAACAAAGTTTTAAAAAAAGAAAGAAACTTTTTCATAGTTGTAATTAACAGATAATATATAACTATATTATATTTAGAATGTTGATGGTAATGGAGGCAACGTAGAGCTATAATCAAACCCTCCATGGGAAACAACTTGTCAACAGGATTCCGGGTCGAAAGGAAGGAGACCATGACCACACCAAATCATCCTATTATACTAATTAATTAACACATTGTATAATGCAATCTTAGATACGTATACCACTATATTTCTTTTGACTATTTTAGAGAAATTGCAGATACTAGAAAAATGTTATAACTTAGATGATGACATTGAGAGATTTTGCGATCGTAAGCAAAATGATTTGCGAGATGATTTTGATAAAGATTGATTCTTATGTTATAAACTTATAATATAAAGTGAACATTCAGATAGAAACCGACACATTATTCTGTTTCTTTGGAGGGTCTCAAAGTTTTATAATCCGAAGGAGTAAAAAGTTAAAACGGACAAAGATTCCGGCAAAGAAGATTTGAAACCGGCGATTACCATGATGATGACTTAAGAAGCCTTCATGTCATCCATACCGACGGTAGCCTGCAAAAGATGAACAAGATCAAAAGAATCAAAGACTGATGAAACGGAAGAAACGGTAAGGATTTCAAGTTTTTTAAGTCTTTGCGTACCAGAAACTTATGATTGTCATGAAGAAACGGACCAAACTCAGCGCAAAACCTTTCCATGTCAGCGTAGATGTCACCAGAACCAGATATGACATCCATGAACTTCTTCCTGTCTGGAGCTAACTTTAAAGCCATCTGATAAATAAAAAAAGTTCAAAATGAGATTGGTTTTCAGAAGATGCTGATCAACCAGAGAAAGCGCGAGTAAGTACATACAGAGAAGGTAGAGCTGGCTAGCCATCCGTGCCATTTCTTGAGTGTTTTTTGGTATGAGTCACCACAAGCTTGTGGCATTGACCAATCTTGATGAGCTACCAAGTTGCGGAACAGCTCCACTAAGAAATCCATTGCTCTGAAAGATTCACTCATAAGTGATATACATGGTTTTGAGAAGCTGCCCTCTTCGAAATAAAGGTACGTAAATGCTGTCATGTGCCATCGCTTACCTGGTTAACCAGAGAAGACCGTTGGTACAGCTGGACGATGCCTTTGCTGTCTTAGACTCAATTTCGACTTGAACAAAGGTGTACAGGTACTTGAACTTATCGGGATCAGACAAGTAGTTCTTCTCCAATCTCTACACAAGAGACGGACCAATGAATTGTAAGACAATAATCTAATGCAAAAAGGTCAGGTTTCCACTATCAGAGGTACACATTACTATTGTAAGCAGAATGAGAACAGGGCCAGGCAATGCACTCTTATAAGTGGTTAGTACTGTGAATGCTAAATGGATTTGTGCCCTTACGTTTATCAAAATCTTGGAAACTAAAAGAGAACTTTACCGATATGTTGCCTCCAATGTCAGATTTCACGAGAGTCATAGCAGCTCCAAACTTATCTGAAAAAACAGATACCACCAACACACAATGCTGTATGTATTTTCATAAAAGACAAAAAAAAAAGAAAAATCCCAAATACAAAAGAACAGAGAAAGTTTCTGGCTTTTGTTAAACCTATAACAGGCAAGATGGTCTTGCAGAGCTCAAGAAATGGCTTAGTAAGCATCTCGCCTTGTTCAGACTTAACATGCTTCATTCCTTCCAAACAAGGCGTGAACACAGTCCCTTCCATTTTTTTCAACTGAACATGAGAGAACAAACACAAGGAACAAATTACTCAATGAACAATGTGGATGATCTTAACATTGAAGATGATCAAAATTATACAATAAACCCCAAAGAAACACAAAATTCACAAAAACAAAGTTCAATGGAAGATCTGAGCAACCACATAAACAACACTGAGAAACACATTAACTCAATCAAAAAGGTTATGACTTGATTTAACCATATATGCAAAATCACATGTAAAAATTCGCCCAACATCATAAAACTGGAAAGTTTTCAAAAATCTGATCGAGACAGAGAGATCTAATTTTCAAAGTGGATCCATCGATCGATCATCATAACAGCGTTGTGAGAATACGCAACAAAACAAGAAGATTACTCGAGATCTAGGGATTCAATGGACGAAGATGAATCTGAGGTCGATCTCAAACGGAGAAGGAGCAAAAAAATCGTACCTTTGCGTGAGAATTGATAAAAAAAAAAATGGGATCAGATTCGATTCTCTGCTACTGGAGATTGCTCTCTCTTCGTTCTCTGGAGTTAGGAAAATTCTCTCTTTTTGTTTTTGACATTTAATTATATTTCGTTATACATCCAAACTTTATGAAATTTTCTGATTTTGCCCCCTAACATTTATTATCTGTCAGTTACATCCATCTCACTTTTGGTGCAAATTTACATTCATAAAAAAATTGTTGATTAAAAGTTAAAAACTTCAATTGTCAATCAAAAATCTCTCCAACAGACATGCAAGTGAGTTGCAAAAAAATGTTTTTTTTTTCTTTTGAGAAACAGCTACACACCCAAAATGTTTGGAATTAATCTCCATATTTTCGATCTCAATGCTCAAACTTCTCATTATCTCGATAAAACAACTTTCATGAACATCCTCCATCGGTATCGACGACGCTTGGAGCTTTCGCTGGTTTCCAGACAAGATTGTGAAATTTCATGTTTTACATGTACTTGCTTACACGTACTTGATTCCAAACAATTACCACTGCTTTCATGTTGAAAATTCATGAAGATATGTGGTTCTTTGACAAGATTGGATTGACCACTTTTATCTCGCTTGTGTGACATCTATAAAGATCTAACTATTGAATTTCTTGCCACCACAACACTTGAATTTTCAGGAGAATCCTCTAGAAAAAGTTACCCAAGTAGCCGGGTTTTGAAGTTTCAACACAACCAAAAGCTTTATTTGATAATCATCAAAGACTTATACACAGTGTTTGGATTTGGAGAGCATGGAGCATTTGCATTCCCACCACAAAAAAAGTTTCTCGAGACATGGAGGAGAATTGGAAACCCCAGCTACAACTCCAGTCAGGGGAAGATATATTCCATCTCGATTAGACATATGGTTCTTCGGTATGCACACTTGCTCACACACTTTTTCATAGGTAAGAAGCCACAAAAGTCAATGTTGAGAAATATTTCCTCCTTGTGAAGCCCTTTACAGACAATACAATTGACGTCAACATCGGGTCAATACTTGCTTACACGTCAAACAACGATATAAATTGTTTGGAAACCAACAGTAGTAATTGGTTTTTTATCAAAAAAACTCAGAATCCATTTTCAAGATTCCTCGTAGTAACACATGTCTTCTTCTAAGTGGTTAGGTTTAATTATAATAAATCAAATCCACAAAAACTTAATATCTTAATTAAATAGTTTATATGTTGTTATTTTTTATTTTCTTATAAATCATGAAATAAAATTAACTATCTAACAAGTTCCATTACACATTATTTTAAATTATATATTATTATTATTTTAAGATAGTATAACTTTATTTAATAAAAAGATTAATATTGTGAGACTAATTCTGATATTTGAAAAAAAAATATGAATATTGTGAAGCTAATATTGAGATTAAAAAAATATATATATATATTTTTATTTTACTATTGATAGTATGATATATGATATAAAATATAACTAATTAATAAAAATAAATATATTTAATAAATAAATTAATATGTTTGAAATATATTTATAGAAAATTTTATACTTGAAGATAAAATACAAAAAAAAAATATTATATTAATGAGAAAGTTAATGTGTTTATGGACACATAGCATTGAGAAGGAGTTCTCAAAAAAAATTAGACTAAAAATATTAAAATATATTGATGAGAAACTCACACCAATGCACATGGTCTCACAATTAGACTATGTACAGGTGCTGAGATAAAGTTCTATTTCAATACTTTTCTCAAAAAAATATGAAGCAACAATGGTTCATGTAAAGCCTAATATAACTGTCATTTAGCTAAGCGTGTGTGTTATGCGAATATTGATTGTTGCCAAGCTATATAAAACAAGAGGAATTTGGGAGACATAAGTTGTTAATTCTCAAGATTAATTTATTAGGCTAATGACAAATAACTAGGTTTTAACCTGCGGTACATCGCAAGATTATATTTTTCCCAAAATGATTAAAATTTAAAGTTGTAATTGTTAGTTAATTTATTTGTTTTATTTGATGTTTAAGATTGTATTTATATAGTTGTATTTGATTGATAGTTATAGGATTTAATCTGTGGTATATTGCACGACAATTTATTTTTTACATAATTATAATTTAATCATTTTAAATATATATAATATTTTTATATAGATGTTGTTAACAAAATAATAAAATGATGATTTATCCTTGTTGTAGCACCAAATTAATAATATTTTAAATTTAAATTAATATTTTCATATTAATCCAAATGGGCAAATAATAAATATTTTCATATTTAATAGTTCTAAACTATTATCTAGAATTTTATATCTGATGTTGAACATCATATACTTTAAAAAAAAAAATGATTGAGTAATATACGTTTATTTTTAAAAATTTAAGTTGCAACATATGCGAACAAACTTGTATTTTTATTATACATATGTTTTATGTAAAAAAAATTAAAAACAAATAAAATGATATAAGGATGAAAGGAGAGAATGAAATTGGAAAATAGTAATTGGGATGTATTAGGAAGTGATTTAGGAAATTTTGTTAAATATGATAAATCTTAGCTCCTATTTTTTTTTTATAAACAATAAATATCAATGGCATATAAAGGGTTGTAAATAGTTTAGAACTCCAAAGTTTTTTTTACAAAATGTACTTGCAAAATGTATCTATCGATATATATATATATATATATATGTGTGTGTGTGTGTGTGTGTATAAATGGATGGTTAAAGCGTTTTTATATTGCAGATGTAATTACCGGAATGCTCCGGGAAAGTTGAACCATACATTTGGTTCTGCATATATATAGTTGGGTTGATGCCGAGAGTAGTGGTAAAATAATGTCAGACTTCAAGAATGTCATGGGGGCTTATCGATCGAGTTTGAGTGCCGTTGGTAACATATTTCAATGGTTCAATCAAAATTTCAGCGTGTTAGTTCGTCATATGTAGATCATTAATCTGTCAGTTGACTTTGATATATTTTGCAAAGTTGTAAAAACCTTGATTAAAAGCAATTTAAATGAGAGCTGGATAGTCACAAAAGAGTTTAATTAACAAGCCTGAGTGAATAAAACGTATGAAGCAACTAGAGTATCATTGATCGACTTTATAGCATGCATACAAAATTCTTTTGATTTTTCGTAAATTTCTCTACAACTCAAGTATATTTTTCCTAGTGCAACCCAACCCAACCCAAGTATATCCACAACACAAGAACATAGAAGATAAAAAAAGAAGTCCATATGGATTTCGTTGACGACAAATCCACATTGTATTATTTGGATTGGGACATGACCTTTACCTTCTCCTCACGCAACCGGCATTGTTTGAAGTCTCCCACTGTCCCTCTTTAGATCCCACATTTAATGTCCAAAACTAACCCATTGGTATATTCTACAATCTACGTACATACAAACTTCATATTTATTAGTTGTACATGCACTAAAATACGATTCGGTTCAACACTTCAACTACGTTAACCGGAAAAAGGGGGTGGAGTCACATGACCCGATGACCCTCCCATAAAATCATATAAGTCCACGGATTTACATAAATTGTAAAAGATAATTTAGATTCAATTGTCTTGTACGTAAATTAACACTTAATTAACTGCTCCAAGATAATTTAGATTCAATTGACCCTATATATGTTAATTATAATTCCAAAATATTCATGATCTTACTGTTTACATCCCTTTTCTTAAGCCTATGATATTTAAATAGTTTATCAATTATGTTGAACACATCAAATAAAGTTTCTTCTACATTCGCCACTATTTGTTATAGTCGTGGTTTCGTACACTTTTATTTTGTATGTTCCCCACTAATCACGCTTTCTTACGTACCACTTGCTCTAGATTTCTCATTGGTGGCCATTGAATTTTAACTAGAGGCAATTTAGTCATTTGCGAATGTGAGATTAGGAGGTGTGTACGGACTGTGTGAGACAAAAGGAAGTTAATGTGGAGGAGAGATCTCCGGTGGGACAACGCAATCGAACGTCGTTTTAGAAGCAACTAAATGCCTTCTTGACTTCTCCATTCTCCGTGCGATCACGCATTTACCTAATTCCATCTTTTACTTGTTTAGCTTGTTAAGTTCTTTCTACAACATTATTACCACTTTTTGTTCTTTTAATTTATGGCAACTTGGCAACTTGCTAGAACTCCTGAAATTAATTCTACCTCTTAAAAAGGTTTTGCTAGTACATGAGCACACTTTCCTTGTCATTTTTTTTTCAGATCAATTCACCAATTAAACAATTACAAATATATGAATAGTACTGGCCTTGTTGTGTTCACTTGTTCGCTTCAAACTCAGCAAACAGTCATCATGCATACTCTAAATCATAATAAAATATTCAATATCAAAATATATGATATAAAAATGGAAATACTTAGTGAAAACACGTCAATTCCTATAAGTTTATCACTTGTTATACAAAGCCGACCGTTTTGGAATTTCTTTTCTTTCGTTATACGTAAGACTAGAGATTCAATAACGTGTTGGTTTAGGAACCCTTACGAATGGTTGACAAAAAAGAAGAAAGAAAAGCTCATGTCTATTTTTTTAATGGAATACATATACGCTAAAGTGTTTATAAAAGAAAGATGGTTATGCAATTTATTATCTGGATTGGGAAAAGATGATTGGACCATCCGGGTAGAGGAATCTTCAGGGCATTTGTCACTTTCAAAGACCCCATGAAATCCACATCTCCTTAAATTGAATAATCGAAATTTAGTTGCATACGCATCTTTCTTTACCTACGATTTGCTCGTAGCACATCGTTTACGAAATATGCCATAACTATAATAAACTGACATCATTTTCCAATAACATTTATGTTAATTAATGATCGTTAAAACTAAATTACTAATGTATTCGTTCGTATATACATTTTTTTAATTGTATTCTTAATTACGTGATATTTGATGAGTAAGTAAACTTGCAAAATATGACAATTGGTCAAGAATAATTAAGTTTCAACGATCATTAATTTAAGTTATTCCGACGCAAAAACCAGATACACAAAAGATGAGAATTGAGGAAAACAAACTTGCAAAACAAGACAATTGTATTTAAGTTATTCCGACGCAAAAATCAGATACAAAAAATATCAAGCATTGAGGAAAACAAATGGTCAAGAATAATTCTGTCACTTCATTTAACGTTCGCACAATAACACTCCCAAACGATAGCCCTTAATTTTCTGCAAACAAGCGAGGGACGTCTTCGGATGGTCCTGTGTCGACGTGGGAGGATCAGTAGCAGAAGACTCATGAGATGAAATGTTATACGTAATCACTAAAAATTATATATCTCGATCTTTTTGACTCCCACTATGTGATTTCACGTGTTCAGATCAAAGCGTAGAAGTCGCTGGTTCACAAACATTGATGTCTCACGACAAGATTCGTGAGTTTTTTTTTTTTTTTTTTTTTTTTTTTTTGGGAGTGAAAAGTCTTTAATTGGGTCTTTTAAGTTTTGATTAACCTCATTCATAGCACGGTAACACTATTTTTGTGATAATAACAAAAATAAATTGGTTGAAATATTTAGTCAAATTTGAACTATACTATTCTTTTCATTGTTTAAACTTTTTTCTTTTTTTTTTTCTGGTCTCGTGGTACATTTTTTACTTAAGTTTAAAAGACCAAAACTCTTAAATAGTAATGGTTACCAAATTCAATTCATTACGACATGGCTTAAAATGTACTTAATTACAAAAATACGATATGAGCCCCATCCATTGCTATAAAATAAACGCAACTTTCCCTCTCCATTTTCAATAATCTCTCATCTTCTTTTGTCTCTGTTTCTACGGTTCAAAAACCTCAAACCTTTAAAAACAAAAACAAAAAACACGATGGAGAAGCGTAGCACTATTAAGAACAGAGGAGTACTTAGATTACCACCTGGCTTCCGATTTCACCCGACCGATGAAGAGTTAGTTGTTCAATATTTGCGTAGGAAAGTAACCGGTTTACCCTTACCAGCTTCTGTAATACCGGAAACCGATGTTTGTAAATCGGATCCATGGGATTTACCAGGTAAATTAAACCTATACAAAATAAATCTATTCTTTCAGTTCAATTCGGGTTTTTGATGGTTTAGTGTGTATGTTATGCATGATGATGATCACAGGTGATTGTGATTCAGAGAGGTATTTTTTTAGCACCAAGGAAGCTAAATACCCGAACGGAAACCGGTCAAACCGATCAACCGGTTCGGGCTATTGGAAAGCGACCGGTATCGATAAGCAAATCGGGAAGAAGACGCTTGCCGTGGGGATGAAGAAAACTCTGGTTTTCTACAAAGGTAAACCACCAAACGGGACAAGAACCAATTGGGTTCTTCATGAGTACCGTCTTGTTGATTCACAACAAGAATCATCACATGTAAGATTTCACAAATACTCGAATCTGTTATATAATATTAACAAGAAGCTAGGTAGGATTCTAAAAGTGTCTATTTTTTTTTTTCTTTTTTTATAAAAAAAGGTACAGAGCATGAATTGGGTTCTGTGCAGAGTGTTCTTAAAGAAGAGAAGCAATAGTAATAAGAGGAAAGAAGAGGAACGAGACGATTTGGAGAATGAGAAAGAGACAGAGAAAGAAAGTGAGGAGGAGAAGAAGAGTAGTACTTGTCCCATTTTTTATGACTTTATGAGAAAAGATAAGAAGAATAAAATACGAAGAAGAAGATGCTGTGATCTGAATTTGACTCCTGCTACGTCGTGTTGTTGTTGTTGTTGTTTTTGTTCGTCTTCTTCAGGGTCTTCGTCGTCTGTTTGCTCGAGTGCGTTAACTCAGACATCTTCTAATGATAGTTATCATGAAGAGATCAGTTGTCAGGAAAATAAGTTTTGTTTGTTTCTTTAGACCTTAAAAGACTTTGGAACAAGTTCTTTTTAATTAACTTTAATAAATTTGTTCATGATTACCAAGTGATTTACGTGATCTAGACCATTCAAGGTGATTTCTCATGGTAGCTAGCCTTTATTGTAGGTCAGCCACAACAATTTGTATTACTTTTATAAAACTTTTCATATATAAGAGACTTATACTCCATCCGTTTCAAAATATATGATGTTTTAACTAAAGTACGCAAATTAAGACGTCTTTACTTTTATCAAGTTCAACCAATCAAAAACAATATATACTGCATAATATAAAATACTAAACTAATCTAAAAGTTACATATAAACTTGAAAACATCATATATTATGAAACAAAAAACTTCTCTAAAACATCTTATATTTTGAAACAGAGGAAGTATATGTTTGTCCATGACAAGGACCAACCATCTAGCGCCTAAACAAGCATAGACGGAAAAAGTTGAGTTCAAGCAATCAATAGAGTTAAAACATTTACACTAGAGAGACTAGAGAAAGATATGGTAAACCGTTTTTTTAAGGATGCTTGTAGGTTAATCCAGTAACCAAAACGAGATAAGTAATTCTCTCAATACCCTAATCTCTTTACCTAATCACTTAAGTTTACAAAACTTAATTTGTAATCTAAATGATAAAGTAAACCATGAAACTCAGGTTCATTAAACTCATAACCTTTTTTTAACGTTACCTTTCGTTGACTAGACTAAGATTACCAATCTAATTTTGATAGAAATTAAGTCGTTTATATTCAGTTACGTCCTTAAAAGCTCGACATAGATGATATATGAAACTATATTAAACTTTGGTAATAGTCTAGGCAGAGGATCTAATAATCATATACCCTAAATTTCCCTCTGGCAAGAGCGAAATAGACGTCGTCATGGAGAGACACCATTATCCTCTGATCAGCTTATCAAACATCTTGACAGACAGGTCCGCAACAAGCTGCTCTCAATTCAGGTTGGAGGGAGTCTCACTTGCTGTATGGAGAAGTGGTTGGAATCACGCTGACGGCACCACTAGCTTGTTTCTGAAACCCATTTTGTAAACATAATCTCTAGTTTCATCTCAAAATCTGTATTAACTTCATGCTGCATTTGATATAAACACTACTTTTTCGAATAAATTTTACATTTTATTCAAAAAAAAAAATCATATACCCTAAACAAATTGAAAATTGATATATCTCAAATACTCATATGTTAAAACTGATAAAATGATATTTTTTTGGAGGTGTTTTACTACTACTAACCCATACACAGCAGGCGATTATAATAATTTTGTGTATATAATATAGTAGATTTTTGTCCCATGCCATACACGAGATTAAATATTATTTAGCTTTAAAGTAATGAATGAATTAAGAAATTACTATTTCAAGGTTGAACATTGCTGCTAATGGTGTTCAAATCTAAATTCTATAGTTTGGACGGAGGAGTTCATGAATGGTTTAAGTGAAGTTCCCATCCTTTAAACTTTTACTATAAAACACAATTTAGCAATTGTTTTGGTTCAGTTCTTTCTTATTCGAGTTTTAATCATAGATAGATAGAACATAGAACTATGGACAAGTATTTAACTATATATATATATATAGTTTTAGGGTTATGGTTAATTTTGAGTTAAATTACTTGTGCAGATGGGATCTATATTTTGAAAATATTGTTCGACCCAAAAAATTCAAAAGCATAAAGCATGGTGCTGGCATCATTTATAACACTTGCTGACGTAATTATAAGCGAGAATATATATTAAAAAAAAAATTGATAAAAATAAGGACGAAAGAGAATCAAAGAGACGACGAAGTCAAGGATCAAAGGTTATAACTTTTCCTGTAAACAAACGCTTTTAATTTTTTTTTTTAATTAATTAATTTTTATTTATTTTTTTTGGCTTGGCTCTGGTTTTGATTTTTTCCTTTGGCTCTTTTACGTTCTTCAATTGAAATGGCGTAGTTGGAGAAGACGACGAAGCCTTCATCTCTACCTTACTTGGTCGTCGTTTTTTCGATTTTCCTTGATTCGCCGGACAAAGTGTAGCGTTTTTGCCGACCATGAAAACCTCTCTCCGACGATTACGAGGTGTGCTTCACAAGCATGAATCTAAGGACCGGAGAGATCTTCGACCTCCCGTTCCCAAAGACGAGCTAGCCCAAGCTTCCCAGGTTTCTCTCTTTCTCCAATTCGAATTTGGAACTGTCTTCATTTGATTTGTCTCTCTCGTTGTTTGCTGTTGATGATGACGCGATTTCTTAATCGTATTTTCGCTTTTTCTTCGTCGGATCGTCGTCGCTCTATGTGAATTAGTTACCAATTTAAGCTTAGTTGCAACGATTTTAGAAACGTTCAGATTTCGGATTCATGAAATTGATTTTGTGAGATCTGAAGTTGCTCTGTAGCTTTTCGTTCTCTTAATTGGTTAAATTAGATTGGGTTACATTTGTGGAGGAAGCTTAGTTTTTCAATTTGGTGCTCTCTCTCTGTTTTACGAGTGAGTTTTATTGACATGTTGATGTAACTGGTCTCACAGTGCTTAGTTTGTTTCTGATTTTCACAGGACGTGGAAGACATGAGAGATTGCTATGATAGCTTGCTCAATGCCGCCGCTGCTACTGCAAATAGTGCATATGGTAATCTATTGTTTCTTTTTTACTTTGGTTTGCTAAAATGTTACCAGAAACTTCATACCTTTGTTATGCTGAATGGATCATGCTGGCGGATAATGGTGTTTGTTGTTAATTTGGTTGATTATTAAATTTAGCTCTGATTCTTGCCCTGTTGCATTATCATTTTGCTGGTTCAACTGCGTAGGTCTGAAGTGAGCTTTTTGCATACCAATTTTATAGAGATAAACATCTTCTTGTTAATAAATATATATCCTTATCATTTGCAGATTTCATTGGCTTGCAGAATTTTCTGAATCTTTGCGAGAACTAGGTGCTTGTCTTCTTGAGAAAACTGCTCTAAATGATGATGAAGAAAGTGGTAAGTTTGACAAACAGATCCCTTAAATGCATTATATTATCTGTTCTTTAAACATTTGAAACCGACAGTCTGTGCATTTATCCTTTTTCCTAGTTTTCTGCACGTTACATATTTTCGGTTGCTTCGATCTATATAATGTGCATCTGATATGGAAACATTCTGCTTCTCTGATTCTTATGCAGGTAGAGTGTTAATTATGCTGGGAAAATTGCAGTTTGAGTTGCAAAAACTTGTTGATAAATATGTGAGTTTTTGAAATCTGTGGTTCAAGATTTTCCTACTGAGTTTTCCTTTGCCTTGCCACCACAAATTAATTAACTATCAAAATTGTTGATTCAGCGGTCTCATATATTCAAAACAATCACAATCCCCTCAGAGTCACTTCTTAATGAACTCCGCATAGTTGAGGTTTGTTTGTTCATCTAGAATCTATTATATCTATTTACTTTTGCCAATGGTCAGAAAGGCCCATCCTTGCTGCATGTATATGAGCGTCTATGTTGACAGAATGAGATTTTAAGCGTTGTTTGATATGCTTGCTGAGTCAGCCCTTTCAAGTGACAATAGTAATGTGTTTAAATGGTTATGCAGGAGATGCAGCGGCTTTGTGATGAGAAAAGGTTGTTCTTGCCTCGCCTTCTTATTCATTTCGAAATACCTATTAGTGAGACAAGAGATAATATCTGAAATGATGCCTATTAATAGAATTGAAAAAAATAAGTTAATGTTGAAGGAAACCGCCTATATTCTGTACAGGTTTTAGTGATGCATGACTTTTGTGGGTGATTGAGATTAGGTCAGATATTCTATTATTCTCATGATGGGAATACCATTTATAGTGTTATTAAATTATCTCCTCCTATCGAAACTTTCTTACATGTTAGTGGGAAAAAGGTATTCTGTTCATGGAAATTTTTACCTTTCAGGAATGTTTATGAAGGCATGCTTACAAAACAAAGAGAGAGAGGGAGGTCAAAGGGTGGGAAAGGAGAAACTTTTTCGACACAGCAAGTACAAGAAGCTCATGATGAATATGAAAACGAGACGACTTTATTTGTTTTCCGTTTAAAATCCCTGAAACAAGGGCAAACCCGTAGTCTTTTGACTCAGGCAGCACGGCACCATGCAGCACAGGTTTCATCTTGGGCGATTTTTCGTCTTTCTATTTTGATCACCAGAGCACTGTGTTGATGTCACTTTTTTTGTGTGGTTTTGCAGTTAAGCTTCTTCAAGAAGGCTCTTACTTCGCTTGAAGAAGTAGAGCCGCATGTACAGATGGTAACCGAGTCACAGCATATTGATTACCATTTCAGCGGATTAGATGATGATGATGGGGACGATGAAATAGAAAACAATGAGAACGATGGTTCTGAGATGCATGATGATGGAGAGTTGAGTTTTGAAAGAGTTAATGACAAGGACCAAGATGCAGATTCTTCAGTCAGTGGCTCCTCAGAGGTGATTGTTTCATATGAATACGATTCTGATGATGATTGCCAGTAGAATAGTGAGACTCAATGTGCCAATGTTTATCATGTCTTGAGTTATTTAAATCTGGTGTTATTTAATTTTTAAACCTGTTTCCTTGTTCGCCTAATGCATGCAGTTGGGTCACTCTGACATCACATTTCCACAAGTTGCAGTACCAGATATTTCACAGGTAACACAGCTGTGTCTTATGGTCCCATCTTCTCTGCTTTTCCGTCCATATGACTCGGAAAAATTCTCAGGGTGCTCATAGTTCAAGGAATTTAATTTTGTTGGTCTTTACCTGGAACTGGAAAACCACCCAAATTATTTCAATTTGGACAACTCTCTTACCAGTCTTGTCTATTTATTTTTTTAAGCAGGAAATAAACTACAGGAAATCTCATTCGCTTAGGAGAGATGTTAGGGCAGTGAGCCAGTCAGCACCGCTTTTTCCCGAGAACCGCACAACTCCTCCTTCAGAGAAACTGTTACGGATGCGATCAACTATGACACGGAAATTTAACACTTACGCACTGCCAACACCTATGGAAACAACAAGAAGTCCCTCATCTACTACAAGTCCAGCTAACAGAAACGTGGGGTCATCTAATCCTGCAAATGCAATTGCAAAACAGATTTGGTTTTCATCCCCACTGGAAACTCTTGGACCTGCAAAGGTTTCCTCAAGATCAATGGTAGCCTTGAAAGAACAAGTCCTGAGAGAGAGTAACAAGAACACATCTTCTCGGTTACCTCCGCCTTTAGCTGATGGACTCTTGTTCTCTCGTCTTGGGACACTCAAGAGACGATCCTTCTCTGGTCCACTGACTAGTAAACCATTACCTAACAAGCCTCTCTCGACAACGCCTCACTTATACTCAGGCCCAATCCCAAGGAATCCAGTTTGTAAGTTACCAAAAGTGTCATCATCTCCAACCGCTTCCCCTACTTTTGTCTCAACCCCGAAAATAAGCGAGCTCCATGAGCTTCCTAGACCACCACCAAGAAGCTCTACTAAGTCCTCTAGGGAATTAGGATATTCAGCACCCTTGGTTTCGAAGAGCCAATTGCTTAGTAAACCTCTTATTACAAATTCAGCTTCTCCTCTCCCAATACCACCTCCAATTACTCGTAGCTTCTCTATACCTACTAGCAACCTTAGAGCATCAGATTTAGATATGTCTAAGACAAGTCTGGGCACTAAAAATTTAGGCACTGCGTCACCTCCTTTAAACCCAATATCATTGATCCATCCACCGCCACAGGCTCTTCCCGAGCATGCAGACCGCCTAACGATGTCCAAACAAGAGGTAAACCATTAATTCTGATACTTTTTCCCATATCTATTAGTTGTTTTTTGATCATTGTCTGTCACGTTTAAGTAGATTTTTAGTTCTCGTCGTGTTTCCGCGAAGTTGTGTTTGCTCACCGTTTAAATATAAATACCAGAATTGTGCTGATATTTGTTCTGATTGGTGAATTTTGCAGAGGAGGAATTAAGGTGTAAGATGTTTGTAGCTGCCTAAAAACTTACGGAGGAGGAAGGAAGGCCATTACCTGTAGTTGCAGATGTATGTAAATATCCTCCCATTTTAGTTTCACCGATGATCTTGGTTTCCTATCACATATAGTAGCAAATCCCTGTTTTGAGAATGATGAGACAAAAGAAAAAATAGAGGCACACATTTATAAATAATTGCCGAGGAATTTTTGTTTTTCTTCTATCATACAGTAGTAATTGTCAAAATTTATGTACTCTCCGGATCTTCCTTCATTTACATAATCATCGAAGCTTTTGGTTCAGTGATGTGATATGTTTTACGTCCGAGATTTACGGGTTAAAACTTCTGTGGGGGTCTGGTTTCTTTTTTTTGGGTTAAGAAACATAGCTTCTATAAAAGGTTAATAAAACACTTTCAATGATACTAAAAGTTAAGAAACAACATCGCTTCTAGAAGCTTAACAGAAGCTGGCTATATTATACAGCTCGAGTATACAGCTCGAGATGGATCATTTGCATATTTACAAGGGTAGGTGAAAGTAGACAAAAAAAAAAAAAAAGTTCTTAACTCATGGTCTCACATGTAAAAACCTACCGAGGAGACCCACACACTTAAGGATCTGTAGCTTTCACAAATCTTCCCCTAACACGCAACCTGGTCTCAGCTCTTGCCTTCCTTGTTTCATATCTTATGGTCTTATCGTATCTGATCCAGCAATTAAGAATTAAGGTTTAGGTAAGACAAATTCATCTTACAAAAACGGAAATTAAAAAAAGTATATATATATATATATACTGAGAACATCATTACCTCCGCGTTTTCTTTTTTTCTTTGTACCGCTGCATAGCATTATCTCTGTTCTGTGCCATACGCTCTAGATCAGCATTTGTTGCCACCACCAATCTGGTGGTATTAGTACTAGATTTAACAACATGTTCCGTGAAATGTAAGTCACTGGAGTCGTTAGAACTTTTATGTGAGTGAATGGCAGCGGGAATATTGTTGCTCTTTGATGTTTCCTGTCCCTTGATGGTATTTTTGCGGATGGATTCATCCTGCTATATCTTACTAGTAAGTATATCATAAATTCACAATTCACCGACAAAGATATAAATACATCTGGTTTCCATTCAATCCAAGACAGTATAGTAAATTGGTATATAGTAGTTGGGGCAGAGCAACATAAATGAAGAAACAAGATTAGTGTATATGGTATTAGGGACTTTTGAGGCTTTGGAAGAAGGAACCCTACTTATGTTCTGCTAAGTAAAGCGGTATATGATTCCAAACCTAAACACAATCAGTTTGCTACGACGTACCTGGTAACTATCTCTAAAAGCTTTGAGATTGGTGGGATGGGGATCGTTTTTGATATGAGTGACGTTATTGAAAGTGAAAGTAGAGTCCTTTGGTTCGAACTGACTAAGTTCCACATGGTTCCTGGACTTGCCCAAGTTAAAATCCCATATCTGCATTAACCCAAGACATTATAACACAGTGTATCTCTAACTAGAACAGGGACAGCCAAAAGTTTCATGGAAAGAAATGGATAATGCTATTGATAGAGTTATAAATGTTCCATACAGGTAAGATAACTTGACAGAAGCAAGAACGTGACCTGAGTGTTGTTGTGGCCAGTGGTATGATTAGCAGCATACAATTGCGTAGCAGCATTACCACAAGAACTTTGGTACTCTGCTGAGAGAAGCAAAGAAGTAAACGACGTCGTTGGAGACAGCTGAGTAATGTTTCCTCCGCCATTGATTCCCTCCCTAACCATAATCTCTCCTCCGCCGTCTCCGTCTCCATCTCCGTCTTCGTCTCCTTCACCTTCACCGCTAACGAAACCTCTCTTGAGCAACTCCTCAAGCTGTCTGTACACAACTTGCTTAGACCTCCCAAAGCTAAAGCTTTGCTTTTTCATAGACATATCGTAGGGAACGACCAGATCTTGAACAATGTTGGTAGATCCAGAAACCCACGAATCCAAAGCCATCCCAAAATTATCAGTCAATCGTTCTTCTTCTTCTTCTCCATCTTCATCTTTCTTCTTCCCTTCTAAATCAATCCCCCAAACAGCAGCGAGCTCCGAAACGGAAGGACAACCAGAAAACCCCTCGACGGCGGAGCGTTCGTGAGCCGAGGCGGAGGAGCAGCTCCCGTGAACATCCCAGTCACACTCCTGACACAAAACGAGGTTATCGGTGAAACACCGTACGGACACCGGCTCTTTGCTGCAGTTATCACAGATCTGAGAACGCACGTGCTTTTTGGACAAGAGGTTAGCGGAGTGCACGTGCTGATCACAAGGCAAACACAGCTTCGCCGAATCGGCTCTGCAAAACAGAACCGCCGTCCTCTCGCCGCAAAAATCGCACGCCACCGTCGTTGAACTACCCATTTTGGTTGGTTTGACAATATAAAACCTTCGGGAATCCCTAGTTTAAAAAAAAAAAAATCAAAAAAATCAAAACTTTTTCTCTCAAACAAATTCTGAAGCTTTCGTTTTTACAGTGACTCTCTGATTTTGGATATTTTTGTTTTGTTGATCATTTATTAATTTACAAAAAAAAAAAAATGCAAAAAGAAGAAGAAAAAAGATGGTTAAATTATTAAATGAATAATTAAAGGAGCCGCATCTTGGGCAATAATTGGCTGTATTACAGTACAGTGTATAGATTTTGTTATGTAATATTATAATTTGATGATGAGAGATCTAACGGTTGGAGTAATATATCTTTTAAAAAAAAAAAAAGGATTAAGATTCGCGTATCTACCTAAAAAAGATGATATAATAGACAATTTTTGTCGTAACATTAGAAATGGAAGGTTTGATTGAGTAAAGCGTATCTTTCACTTTTAAAAATGCTTAATCCCTTTCCTAACATAGTAATGACCTTTTGGGTCGTTTTCTTCTTTAGCTTTTAAAATATATATATATATGTTTTTCATATTTGTGTGTGATCCAGATGAGCTCTTCTAGTATTGGAAAACTATGCGACACACTGACATTAAAATTTAAATTATGTCGTTAGAGAAAAATAATGCATACGTATGTACTCCTATCAAATTTAATGATGTAAATTTGTAATGATTTAGCAAAAGATATAAAGTTGTCACCTAATATATCAGAGATTCAGAGCCAGTACTTCATTTTAGTTAGTACTGTTTTTTTTTTGTTTTTTGGGTAACAGAAGTATTGTTGTTAAACTTATCAGCAACGAAAAATTCCATCGCTGTTTCTCTATGCTAATAAAGAAAGATAAAAAAAAAAGATAGTATATGCTACTAAATAGTGTTCATATGATTGTGCATTGTGGTTCACTTCCGACTGATCCAAACCGCGAAATTTCTACTCGTTAATAGTGAAATTTGCTGCCGAATCAAAAATTTAGTAGTTTTATAGATTATAATACAAAACGTGTTGTCATCGTTAACCGAACTGTGCGCTTGTTTACAATGTGTAATTCATATATCATTAAAACAAAAAAAGAATCAGTATACATGCCCAAGGCTTTCAAACCCATGTTATTGGAGCCCAAGCCCATAAGATAGAAAATGAAAATATAAATTTCTCTTTCAGGTTTTTGATATGGTAGAGCTGATTGAACATAGGACACACAACAACAATCAACAAATTCAGAGCATGTGCAGCGGCGTATTATTTGTCCGTCCTTCATAATTAAAATGTCAAATTTAAATCTAACAATGAATTACCAAAGAAACGTATCTACAAATGGGACGTATATTGCTCGGTCCTTCATAACACGTGGCCGCTTGTGATTTGTTTGTCTCGTTTGGGTAGGGTGAACCGGAGAAATCGAAGTTTTATCGTCATTTGTTTTCTCTCCGTCTCTCTTTCTTTTCTCTCTCGGAATTGGTCCGTCGTCATCCTCCACCTCGTGCTCATGTGGTTACTCTGATATTTTGAATTTCGATTTCGGTAATTTGGATTTTTTATAATTTTTTAGAGAGTTGGGATTTCTCAATTTAAAGATGTAGTTTTAGGATCTATATATATATCAATTTGAGATGGTCGACGATTGTGAAAAAGCCAAGTTGAAATGGTGTGATAGTATGATTTTATTTGGTCAAAGAATGGGTTTTGTTCTGCTTTTCGTATTTGATGTTCATTTGTTTGATTTTCTCTGTTTTCACAAGCATGGTTAAGCAGAAGCTGTAACCAACCACAGGGACTCAGGGTTCAAGCAATGAGTGCCACAGCTCAACGTAATTTTTCGCTATCTAAAGGCGACAATGATGACAAAATTGAACCTGATCATCTTCTTGTTCTTGTTCACGGTATTTTGGCCAGGTATAATGTCTACCAAGTTCATGGTTCTGGGATAGAAACTTTGAAATTTTTGTATACCATTTCTGTTACATGGTTTCCGGATTTTATAAATCGATAGACTCCAAATTTACTGAGACATTGTTACTGCTTGCAGTCCCAGTGACTGGCTCTACGTAGAAGCTGAGATGAAAAGGCGCCTTGGCAGAAGATTCTTGATTTATGGTATGCTCATCTGGTTTCAGCTTTGTTATCCTCTGCTAGTTGTGTTGTGCAGTAGTTGGAATATACTTATCAGGAAGAGTATTTGCGAATGGAATGGTAACTTAGCTTTGAATGCATGAGTTGACACTGAATAGAATATACTTCAAACTCTTATTTCATCTTTAGTAGCAAGAGACGATAGATACAAAATTTCGGAATTTTTCCATGTCTCTTCGTCTAAGACCAGAACTCGTTTTTCTCTTACTAGTCTTTTAGTTGGTATGTGTTATTCTACTCAATGCTCTTTTATGTCCTGCGTGGATCACACATAATGTTTTTTTTTTTTAATTTACTCTTCATTCCCTGAACATGTACAGCAAGTTCTTCCAATACCTTCACCAAAACATTTGGCGGGGTCGATGGAGCTGGAAAACGACTAGCAGAAGAGGTGAGATTTTATACTCCTACAATGTCATTTCCACTTCTTGTATAGGTGTGGGGATTTTAGTATATTTGAGGGACCAACTGTGAGGGACACCAATGCTCATACTAAACTTAAGAAACTCTGAAAATAAGATTAATATATTTGAGGGACAAAAATTTGTCCTACACCAATGCCCATGCTCTCAGATAAGAGTCCTTCATCGGCTTCTGATTAGAAAATAAATATTTATGTAAACTAAATTATGTCATGCATGCGCATAATTTTTCCTTTTCCAACATTTATAGAATATAGGAAAATATAATTGAAAATTTATATCAACATGTAAAATCAATGTATTTAAATATTAGGTTCGAGTAGCATTAACCACGGGGGTTTGAAATTTAACATGGTTTTCTCCGGCTCCAAAAAATTAGCCTTTGGGACTAGGAAACCTTTAGGATCACTCCTAAGTTATAAAAAAAAAAATTTAAACTACTGTAATTGAAGTAAATTATCAAAAATTGAAAATTTTCTTAATTATAATTATTTGCACCTTCAAATGTAAGATTATATAAAAATTTACTTTCAGGTTTTGTTATGTACACAATAATGAGGAGTATTTTTTTTAGGTTTCGATAAAGAAGGAAGAGGAGGAGGAGACCCACACACATAGAGATATACAAGAGTGACAGACACAATTTGGCGTCTCTTTCGATCTGAAACATCTCTGTCTCACCTCAGAGATTCCCTTCTTTAGGCCCCATTGTCTCTCTTTCTGTATATTACAATTTTACAACCCTTCCAAAAAACAAAAACCCTTTTTACTAGCAATATTATTATTTGGTTAATATGTAAAATGCAAAATATTATTATTATTATTTGGTCGTCGCTTTCTCTTTCTACACTTCCAACAGATTCCCCTTTGCACTTCTCTCTTTCACTATTTTTTTTTGTTTTAATTTTTTTCTTTCTTTCTTACGGAAACGTCATTTTCCTCCAGACAATACATCTTATTCCTTACATAACCCTATATATATTGGTATAGTGTTAAAATGTTATTGCCACTATATCTATTGGTTTATCACAATTCCTTCTCTCTATCTTCTTTTTTGTATTTTTGCAACCAAGTAGGAAAAATGTAATTAGTTAGGTAGTTATCTTTCTTTGCATATGCTTGTTGTGTGTGTACGGTAAGGGTTTTTATTTTATTTTTACCACTTCAATAATATTACATGCACCTATATCTTGATTAACACACACTATACAGATATAGATAGAGCATGCCTGATGTTTCATGTTTGTACCTAATATATCGTAAATATCACATGGTACTAGCTAGTCTTGAATAGTTTTCTCCTTTTTTTTCATTCCTTTGTGTATTGTTTGTTACAAAGAACAACTAAGGATGTCTTGGACTTTAAATTATTAATTTGTGACGTGATTTTTCTTGACTTTAGTAAATAAAAGATTTGTGAGGTGAAAGTCTTTTCACAAATTTAATAATTGGAGCTAAAAAAGGGTCGAGAGCCTTTGCCCACGCAAAAATATTTTTTAGTCTAATGAGCTAAAATGTTGACATTTTGCCTTTACTTTCTTTATATTTTGGTTGACTTTCTCTAAAATAAAATATAGAAAAAACTTTCAATTCTTCAATTATTTTGCTCCACCCATCAATCATATTGCATTATTAAAGGCTTGGCTATTTAAAATTGTCATCTCACGGCCAGATTCGTTTCATTTTCGAGCTTAGTACTTGTTGTCGTATAGTCATTCTATCCCGGAAAATACCATCCTGTTTGCTATTGACTTTTGATGTATGCACCAAACCTCATGCATTCGCTTTTTTTTGTTTTCCATAGTTATTTTTATTGAGTTGCAAGTTTAGATTTGAACTCACATTTTTACAAAGAGATTTATAGGATAGTTTATTTTTTTAACCATTTCACTCTTAAAATATATATTATGAATATAAATGGATTACATGAACATGTACCAAATGACTGTCATTTGCAAGAAGGTTAATGTGTTATGCATGAGACTGTGATCATTCGTATATTGGATGTAAACGAGACTACGTGTATGAGATGGTTTTGATAGAGTGAATTTGTAGATTTCGATGAATATACACTTTTTTTTTCTTTTACCAAAAAAAAAGAAAAAAAAAAGGTTCCGGCATTCTTTTCGATAGCAACGTTAAATTTACGAGATTTGTTTACTTGTTTCTAAAACAAATCATCAGGTTTAAACAAACCTATTCCCAAGATTTGAACCTTTTTATTCTCTCCTCTTAGTAGTATATTTTAAACCGGGGGGCACTAACCGATACCAACATGCGCAAAGCTTAATCCAAACGCGCCTGAACTCTCGCGTGTGCACCTAACTGTAAATGGGTCATACGGGTTTCACAAGAACACGGTAACACGGACGTGAGACAAAAGTGCGAGAGATAGAGAGAGAGAGACTCTTTCTCCTCCTCTGTGGTCACTTTGGTCTCTCTGACAGCTAAAGGTCCACTTTCTCTTTTTACCCAAATAACCCCCACGCGCTTCTCCTAATCGCGCGTCTTCTTTTAACAAACCCCCTATGCTAAATTCCCGGATTTACCCTTTCACTCTGTTTTTTGTTTTCTTCCTTTTCTCCCTTTTGGTTTTATTATTAAAATCTATCTCAAAACAGAATAATCTCTCTCTTTTTTTTTGTTTCCTCTTTCTTCTCCTCTGCGAGATGAAAGCACCGAACATGGAGACGATAACTGAGTCTCTGGAGAAATCGATGCAGAATTGTTCTCTTAATGATCGGAGAAGAAGGGTCGTCGGAGATGGCTTTGGGAGATCGTCCAGCAACGGACACACTACTCCGATCTCAGATAGAACATTGGAGCTCAATTCTCACTTATCTCTTCCTTGTCACTGGGAACAGTGTCTTGATCTCAAGGTAATAAACATATTACAATAACAAATGAGATTCGTCTTTATATATATATATATATTTTTTTTTAAATCCTTTTTTCCGTTATCTAGGTTAAAGTAATCACTACAGAAACTTCGAACTGGTGTCGTTTTCATGTTTTTTGATTGCATTAAATGTACATTGGGGGAGAAAGATTTTTCATTTTAGTTTAAAGCTTTTCTTGTTTCCTTGCGATGCATTTATTGCTTCTCAGACCGTATATATATTTTGCTCATAGGGCTTTTTGTGGTTTCAGGCTTGTTGTTAGAGACTAGCTTTATATGGAAAACTTTAGCAGGAATCTTTTAAATGCTTGACCAGGGAACTAAGTTCTGAGTTTTTTCTTGCTTTTTTGATGCTTTTTATCAGCCAATCTTTCATCTCCTAGATATGATTTTTCACATAAAGGATACAAAACAAACAAACAAATGGTTTTGTTTTTCATGTTCAAATGATTTGTCTTGATAAATCAATGCCGCACTACCACAAACATACATATAATAAAGTACATAGTCATTTGCTCATATATAGATCTAGGACCAAAGCTTTTTTCCTTTTTGTCTTAACCACAATTTGGGTGCATTGCAATTTGCAAAGATAGAAAGGCAAAAGAAAAAGAAAAAAAAAAACTTTTTATGTCAAAAGGAGTTAATTTTCTTACTTTATGATTCAAAAGGAGGTGGGTTTTTTTGTGTGTGTGTGTTTAGACAGGAGAGATTTATTACATAAACTGGAAAAACGGAATGAGAGTGAAAGAGGATCCAAGGAAGGTGATGAATGCAGATCCTGACAGTGGGGAATCATATGGAACAGTGTGCTCAGAAGAAGATAGTTCATATTACGACAGCGAAGAGTCTTCATCAGAGTCATCTCCATCATCAAGAGAGAATCAGAAAGATGAGGAAGATGATGAGGAAGAAGAAGAAGAAGAGGATGTGCTAGTGGTTGCTGGATGCAAAGCTTGTTTCATGTACTTCATGGTTCCTAAGCATGTCGAGGACTGTCCCAAATGTGCAGCACAGCTACTTCACTTTGATCGACCTCATTCTGTTTCTCCTTAAAACACATCTCATCTCTTTTGTTTATTCAGATGAGAATTTGTTTAGGTTTCCTCTTTTCTTTACCTAATCTTTATAATATTGTTATAACTTAGTGGTTTCTCTTGTGAGTGGGGGGCATTAACACGAGTTTCAATGGCAAGAATGTTTCAGGCAGTAAAAGTGAGTCTGAATTTTAACCAAGAATGGTAGCAAGTTATAAACGAGTTGTGTGTATGCTTTTCAAGTTGAAAGAAAATACAATGTTAATAAGAATAATATAGTTGTTGTTGCATTAAAGTTGGTCAATGAAATGAGCCCTGAGGAATCGCGCGCCTCTTAAAAGACTAGTGGTACTAATCATAATGATTGCAACATGTGACTCCACATTTTCATGGTTTTTTTTTGTATCAGAATCCTTTCGTTAAATTCTAACTACAATTTTCTTGGAAACCTTTTTCTTTTATATTTAATTATGTTGGGATAAATATAAGAGATAATAAAAGAAAACTAAAAAACGTTTGAAAGAGATTCTCTAAATATTAGAGATTCTCTAAGATAAGATGTAACGATTAAAATTAATTAGGATTTATATTTGCTGATAACAAAAAAAAATAGGATTTATATTTCATATAAAATAAAATAAATTCATAACTATATACTTACTTTTTTCCACTCAGCCTAAGTTATTGTAATTCTGTTGACAGAGATGTTTGAATAACAAATAGTACATGACTTTGGTGCTCTAAAACAGTTTGTGTCATAATTGGGAATAGTCGCAAAGTGAAAAACAACAAATGTCCTACCATGCGTAGCCTTGATAGACCACTTTAAGTTGCATACTTTATAACGACTGGTAAGAAGATGAACTATATAGAGAACTTTTTGCCTTCCATCACTGGTATGGCCTGTATATATGGGCAGTAGCAATTTATGCGGGCCATGTACTAGTTTATGAATTGTTAACAATATAAATGAAATTACTATGCGGGTCATAATACTAGTTTCTTCTTTTTTTTTTTTTTTTATTATTTTTTTTTTTTTAATGTTATATTCAAAGAAAAAAATAACGTTTTTACAACTAGTGCATCATATGGCTAAAATCAGTTTGATAAAAAATTACGGAAATAGAGAGTAAAACACGTCAATGTCTTGATTGGAACCAAGCCTGAAGTCCATTAGCAAAGAACTTGTCCCCTTTTCGTTAGATAGCTAGGAGTTGATCCCGCACTTGACAATCAGTCCATTTAATTAACTGCTGCGGCATGTTAGGATGTTGACCATGCCTCCGTCCATTACGTTCTCACCAGATGGTGTATACTGTAAGTTGAAAGGTATAGTGAGTGAAAAAACTTTGCAAACGGTCCAAGCGTGTATCCACTAGAAAAGTCAGGAGATGATGCCAATCACTAGAGTAATGGGTACGAAACACCCCCTTTGCCGTTGCAGCCCATATTTCAGAAGCAAAACTGCAAGCAAAGAAAAGGTGTGATCTAGTTTCAACACTTTGTTGACACAACACACAGGTCCCTGTCGCCCCCACATTCCAACGCAACATACGGTCCCCTGTGGCCAACTTATCATGAGCTGCTAACCAGGTGCAGAAAGTGTACTTCAGAGTGAGGTAAGGAAACCACATTGCGCTGTGCCATGAAACCTCTGCCGATGTAGACCGAATATGATTCCATGTGTATGCTGTGGAGAACTCTGCTCTGAAAATGTTCTTCTTCCCTTTCTACAGCACAAGATCAGATTGCTCTGATCGTTGTTGGTACTGCAAGCTTAAAACCTCCACTATTGACAGGGCATGTTGCAAACAGGATCGCCTTCGTTGCCTAGCCGACCATGCCTATGCGAAAGACATTTTTTCACCAATACCCAAATCAATAACACCTCGAGGCCCTGTCACATCCACAAGTCGACCCAAGGAGGACCAATTGTCAAATGAGAAAGACGTCTGCACACCATTCCCCACCTCCACCTTACAGAAACCGGCAGCCACATCTCTATATTTTAGTATTTATTTCCAGATCCAAGAGCCCACTCCTGTATTTTTTGGAACTGCCCATAACGATCGTCCCCGCAACAAATAATGGTCAACCCACTGAACCCATAGAGAGCGTCCATGAGAGAGTATCCGCCAGACCAACTTAAGACAACACACATCATTTGCTTCTTTCAAGCTGCGAAGACCAAGTCCCCCCTCCCGACGTGGCTTACACACAACATCCCACTGCAACTTCGCTTTTTTCGGGTTAAGATCAGCTCCTAACCACAAAAAAGCATAGCACAATTTCTACACTTCTCTAATACAGGCACGGGGTAGCCGAAAGGCACCTAACCAGAAATGACATATACTCCACAGAACCGAGTTAACGAGTTCATAGCGGCCTGCAAAGGAGAGGTAGCGTGACGTCCAAGTACCAATACGTTTGCGTATTTGTTCAATTAAAGGAGCATAATCAGTTGAAGAAAGACATTTAGTCACCAAAGGGAGGCCTAGATAACGTACTGAGAGTTCCCCCACCGCAAAATTGAAGCGAGTTGCTATCTGCTGACGGTCAATATCCGCTACTCCAGCAAGGTAGACAGTAGACTTCTCCATACTGATTTGAAGACCCGAAAGCTTAGCAAACTTATCAAAGATTGCTACAATACCCTCCATGGAGCGGGATTTACCATCAGATAGTACCATCAAGTCATCAGCGAAACTTAAATGAGTCAGATTGAGAGCTTTACACCGAAGATGGTAACCAAACTGACCCGCACCAGCTGCGGAATCTAGGAGATTAGAGAGTACATCCATACAGATAACAAACAAGTAGAGGGACAGGGAACAGCCTTGCCGCAATCCCCTTGCGCTTGGAAAATATCCGGCAAGTTCTCCATTCACTTGAACAGAGAAAGAGGCGGTTGTGACACACAATCTGATCCAATGGATAAAAACTGGTGGAAACCGGAGGGCCGAGATAACATTAAAGAGGAAGGACCACTGAACCGAATCAAAGGCCTTTGATATATCTATCTTTATCGCACACCGTTTTGATATTGAATACTTGTGATAGTTTTTGACCAGTTCAGTAGCTAGCAACACATTTTCAATCAACAACCGATCCTTAACAAAGGCCGATTGATTCCCAGCAATGAAACAAGGTAATACCACCTTCAACCGATTCACAATAATCTTTGAAATGACCTTATAGAGAACGTTGAAACAAGAAATTGGTCTATAATCCCTCATTTCCATAGCCTCCAACTTCTTTGGTATAAGTGCTAATATAGTAGAGTTGATCCCTTTTGGCAAAAAACCTTTAACAAAGAAGGATTGAACAGCTAGAGTAAATTCCTTCCCAATAATATCCCATGTCGCTTTATAGAACTCTGAAGTAAACCCATCCGGACCAGGAGACTTGTCATTTGGCATAGCAAAGAGAACAGATTTGATCTCTTCATGAGTAACATGCGCTATAAGGCGAGTTTGATCCTCGACAGAACAACGAAACGACAGTAAATCTTGGAGCATTTCGACCTCGGCCCCCTCGAAGTCAGTAAGTACCAACTACAAAAACGTTTTAAAATAGCGCTCAGCCTCCAACTTAATATCCTCCCCCTCAATGATATCTCCATTGGGACAGGTAATCTCACTGATTGTATTCACCGCTTTCCTAGTCGCAGCAGCCCTATGAAAAGCTTTATTATTCTTATCCCCAACCTGCAACCAATGCAGCTTTGAACGCTGTTTGAGAAACTTCTCCTCTAGCGATGCAACATGTTCCCAACGAAGGAAAGCTTCATTCTCTTCCTCCATTATTACCGCAGAAGGATTGGCTAGATTCTGCGTTTGCTTGACACATAAATCCTCAAAAGCTGCTTTAGTGTGTTTCTCAAGATTGCTAATTTGGTCCTTTGCCAACCGAGAGACCAATGGCTTCAAACCCTTTAGTTTCTTATGGAACCAAAACAGAGCCGATGTCGATAGAAACAGCGAGGGAGTTGTCTTCTAGTAATCCTCAACCATGGGTTTAAACTCCTCCAATTCAGTAAGAACATTAACAAATTTAAACGGACAACGCTTTTGAGCCAGCTCTGGACTATGCAACTGCAGACAACTTCGCAAATGATCAGAACAGCCACCTGCTTCAAACACAGTATAAGCTCGCGGGAAACACCAGAGCCTAGCATCATTAGTCAACACCCTGTCCAACTTCTTCATGATGGGATCCTGATCCTGCTTATTCCACTAAGTAAACAACGGACCATTGGAAGTAATGTCATTAAGCGAACAGTAACTCACAACGGACTGGAAATCCCTCATACCACTCGTAATCATGGGATAATCCTCCACCCGAGAATGTTCAGAAATATCTAGTGTTTCGTTGAAATCCCCTATCACCACCCACGGTTTCATGTTAATGATCGAAGAGTCCGCATGATCCTTCAACTCCTGCCACAAAACCTTATGTTGCTCCACAATGTTCAAGGCATAGAGAAAAGAACAGAAAAACTCATCCATCTGATTTTCCAATTTAACCGAACAAGTGATCAGCTGTTCACTCTTATAAAAAGGAGTCACCCTCACATTATCACGCCAAACAATCCACAAATGGCCTCTTCGATTAAACTCATAATTTGTCAACATTGACCAATCCTTAAACACTTTCTCACCAATACGTTGTGCATTCTTCTCTTGCACACGAGTCTCTAACAGACAACCAAACTGGAAATCAGTTTCCCTTAACCACTTATGCACCACGAAATGTTTTGATATTTTATTGAAACCCCGAACATTCCAGAAGAAGCCGGACATTTAAGAATGTTTATGGGAAGACTTCCTACTCTGATCCCTAGAGTAAACTCTAGAGGATTGATTAGAAGCTACGGAAACTGTCTTATGTGCTGTTTTTGAGTCGCAAGGCAGAGAAGGACGAAGTATAACTACCGGCTTCTCCCCTCGCTCCTTCTCCCCCAGTACAGCAGGGACCTGTGCCTCCTTAGGAGGGACCACCACCTGCAGAGGAAGAGTGACCTGCGTCTCCTGCACTACCTCTTCTACCCCCTCTTCTTCACCTAGCACCGAGTATGTATTCGACAGATGGGTAGCCTCAGGAGGCTTAAGATCCTCTGAATTCATGCTCGGACTTCGCCCATGTTTTGATGGAGTGACCCATACATGTTCAGAGCCTTCATTTTCCGGAACCACTACAACACTTTCATTATGAACCGGAGGGTCAAGTCTAGTAACTTCTGCAGAAGCACGAGGACTATCCTCCACAGTCGGAACTGTCCCCAACGATTCAACAGCCAAAGGAATAGGTGGCAAAACCACCGCTTCTCCAGCTATCCCAGTAGTAGAACTTCCCGACGATAAACAGTTGGCAGTTAAGTGCCCCCATTTCTGACAACTGGTACAACGTGGTGGCAACCATGGATAGCCATATTGAATAATCGTTTTAACCTCACCTTCTTCATCCCCACCATAGACATACTCCTTTGGAAAAGTTTTAGTTAAGTCCGCTTCTACTAACATCTGTGCTTTAGTAAAACTGACACAAGCTTCAGTCTTAGGATGAAAATGGATCGGCTTACCCACTGCACTAAACATGTACTCTAAACCCTTATCAGTAAACATTGAGGGAGGGATATTCCTCAATGTAACCCAGAGTGGAATCGAACGCATCGCCAGCTGTGACTCTGCTGCAAAGGGCGACCACTTAGAGATGATCATAGGAATATCCATGATGTTCCACATGCCTCTGTTTAACACCCTGTTTCTCATGCTTTCATTGCGAATCCAAAACTTCACAGTATATTCATTCACTTTATAGACATCAATCAACGTGGACTTATCCCCCAAACGCCAAATCTTGTTAACTATCATGTGGATCTTACCCACATGTGGTGCTTTCTGATTCAAAAATTTACCGATAAGGAAATCCTCCCACAAAGGTTTAGCATCAACAAACACTTCCTTCGGAACAACCACCCTCTCCTTGCCTTCAACCTCCACCACTTCAAAACTCTTTTTAGTAAATACATGTTTCTTCGCCACCGAAAGCCAGAAACGGTTTCCCTTCAGAACCCCAACTCCTTTTGGAGACGAAGCCCCCTGCCTCCGTGTAACACCATTTTCCGAATCCTGCACCCTAGTATCCTTCCTCGGAGAGACTCCAGAAACCGGAGAAGCCCCCGACAGCTTCATTCATGCGCAAAAAGCAAGGAAAACCCTAGTCACCAAAAAATCGCCTTAAGTCTATTTATGAAAACAAAAAATCTCTTTTATTTTATCCACGTCCTAGTTTCTTCACATCAACGAACATCTCAAATTTTTGAATTGTATTCTATCAAAACAGGTTCTAGTTCTATTTCAAGATTTCTTAAACCAAATTGATCAAAATCTGAGTTAGACCTATCAAACCAAAAGTTTTAGTTTTGTCGACAAAAAGAGAACATACAGTCGTTACCAATATGATCAGCCATTACATTTGTTAGGAAAAAAAAGAAAAAAGAAGAAGAGGACTTGGATATTTAAAATGAAGCCGAACCGGTGGGCACCGACCCAAATTGAATTAAACCGGGGGGGGAAAAAACTGGAAAATAGCTCAGTCACGGTGTTTGCAAGCCAACACGTCGACAAAAGAATTGCCAAGTGCCTTCCTTACGATAAGACTTAACCTCTTCGTTTTAGACTACACAACTTTAGACCATTTTCATAAGATAAAAAGAGAGGTGTTTTCTTGTATTGTATCTTTTGCAAATATTTCTCAGAGGATCACTTTTTAGAATCACACATCTTTGAACTTTCCATTGCCAAAACGAGTTTGCCAATCTAAAGCTTCACAATGACATCTTATCATGTTTCTCATGAGTCAACAAATCGACCACCAGGCAATTCTCCAAACGTTTTTATAATTTTACTTTATCTTCTTTGTAAATTTCTCTCTCTATATATGTTACAACTAGGTGAAAAGATAAATTAATCCAATGCATGTGTATATATTTGTATGAATTTTGCAGGTCCTTCACCACTATACCAACCGATAATAGAGGCTCCGCCACCACCGTATCCACCAACCAGAACGAGGTATCAAGACTACTATGGCGGCTACGGTCAGCCGCATCCACCGCCACTGCGTCCATATAGATCGGATGAATACTACGGAGAAGGAGAATATGATGGTTGCTTCCCTTTTCTCAGAAGATGGTAAATTCTAATTGTTAATAATGTCGTATGTCTTCTTAGTTATTAGTTATTACCTTTCTCTTTGGTTTATACCTTTTTAATATATAAATTAAAAAATAAAACTATGAATAATATATGAATCAACTCAATTTGATAAAACACGGTAAAAATGGAAGTAAACTCTTTTTTTCTTCATTAATCTCTATTACTTTGGTGATGCTGCAGTCTGACGGCGCTATGTTGTTGCTGGTTCTTGGAACAATGCTGCCTTAGAAGTCGTTACTAATTCTTATATGAGAATGTTACTCTCTATAATCTACTTTTGATCCGTTTTACGTACGTGTTGTATCGAATAAATTAGAATTCGTGTTTTGTTTATGTAACATGGAGTTCTAATAAAACAAACAACATTAGGTTTCGAAAAGTAGCAGGAGACGAGTGTACTAGATCTTTATTTTTTTATTACAATTTTTTTCTTTTAAATATCTTATAAATTGAAGAACAAATACATAATTCATCACATTTCTATATAAACAAATTTTCAAATAGTTTCATTTCACGCCTTGAATCAACTATAAGCCATTTTGGGGTGGGGGCATTGTTCACTAAAAGGTATGTAATGTTTTACTTACAAGCTCATATAATGGTAAAAACTAAAAACATCAGAATTCTTCAGGGAGGGGACGACCACCCATGAATGCCTTAAACAACACAAGCGCTCTAGCAGGCTGCGAGAACGGTACCTCATGGGCCGCTCCTCTCACTGTAGCAAATGCCAATATATTCCCGTAAACCTGAGTCCACCCACCAACCTGTAACACAAAACCTCAATAAGTACGTCTCCTAGATGTTAAAAAACGTATCCGAACCGAAGCCTATCAATAGTAGATTCAATAAACATCGAAGACCTATAAAACAACATGAATGAAAACACCCTTTTAGATATAGTCATGATGCTAATTACCTGTTGTCCAGCAAACCAAACTCGATAAGGCACAGTTGTTCTCAGTCCCAACTCTTCAGCCAGTCGCTTCACTAGTGTTCTACTTCCGGTTAATGGAATCACAGAGTCTTGATCGCCACTGTTATTATTGTAACATAAAAGACACATCAAGACAAGTACAACAAAACTTGACAACTCCATAAGAAGAAACATTGATTTACCTGTACACAAGAACTGCAACTCCAGCTTTAACAAGACTTCCTACAATATTTATCGTTGGTACTTCCACGTCAAGTACTTCGTAATCCAGCACACTGTCGATCATCACGATAGAACCCTTTTGTAAATATACAAACCGAACAGAACTTTTTTTAAAAAATGGTAACATTGTTTACCTAATGAATAAACCAAATTATGTGCAATTAAACCGGAATGAAATAACCAAAATTTAGTAAAATTTGTTTAACACAAAGTAAAAATTAGGATTAGATTTAACTAAAGCATTTGTAAATGCAGATGCTAATTTTAAATTTTATGAAAGGAATTGATATTACTTGCTACAAACAGCCCAATTGCGAGTTCCGACAAGCCGAGCATGGAGAGCTTTTTGCACATCTCTCCGGTTAAGATAGTTAACCGTCTCATCTTCTACACACACATCCACCGCCTCTCCCACTTGCTACATCATTCAAAGAAAATTAGTCACAAGAAGAAAACTAACACAAAACGTTTTTAGAAAACTAACACAAACGTTTCTGAACTCACTTGAGGTTGAGGGTTAACTCTTTTGGATTGAGATAGCACAGAGGGAATGCAAACGTCAAGGGTAACATCATATTTGTCAACGAATCTACTTGTTTCGATGCTAACTTGACTCATCACTTTAGTGCACATACTTGACACTGTTCCTCTATAGTACTCACTCACATATCGTGAGTAGTTACAATAAGATGTGAACATTTTGTAAGTTGGATCCGATATCAAACCATGAGACCAGAAATACTCGGCTCGTGAATTGAAATCCGTCGAAAACTCCATAACCGGATTGCCAATCTACAAAACCAAGTCATAAATCAAAGAACAGAACATAACCGGATTACAAATAGAAAAAGTAGAGGAGGATATGAAAGAAATTAACTCACAGCAATGCCTTTGAGGTTAAACAAATTGTGCTTCTTGTTGTATTGAATCATAAGCTGAGCCAACTGAGGAACATAATGGCCTAAAAAATTTTGCAATTCATGTTAAATACATTTTTAGCGACGAAAACTACTATTTTACAAAGAGAGAAGATAATCTTTACCAGCGTAGCTTTCACCAGTGATGAAGAGACTTCTATTGAGATATTGAGGGAACTTGAGGAACCATTTTTGCAAGAACACAAGATTGTCTTTTGCTGGAAAAATTTTGTTCGAAAATGTGCACAAAAGACAAAGATTAGAATGTTTAATATGTGAAGACAAACAAAAAAAGAAACAAAAGAAGAAGAGAATAATCATCAGATGTGATCTGAATTCTGCATAAAGTTCTAATTTTTTTTTTGTTTCTCTTTTTGTCAGACTGAGAAAGAACAAACAACACATAAAAGCTGAAACATATAATTATTATTAATTTTATTTTTAAAAAGTGATCAAACAAGAAACAGATCGCATGCACCCCACTATCATCCTCACAAAGTTAAATTCCATAAAGAATGAAAAAAAAAAAACTCAAACTCAAAACATGTAATCTAAAAACTAGAAGCATAACAATTACTACTTTGGTACTATCTTTTTAGTAAAAAGTAGAAAAAGGGGACAAAAGACACAAAATTTGGGTTTCTTATACAAAGCCTATTATAAATCAGTAGACTATCACTAATCTATGAGAGAGAGAGAGACAAGATTTTATTTATAGATTTTGAATCATATAACTAGGAATAAAATAGAGAATATTAAATTCAAGGTTAAAAATAATACCAGTGATCTTATCATTGACACCCTCATAAGAGGAACTCTCAGTTGCATAAGAGAATCCAACTCCAACAGGTGTCTCCAGATACAACATATTAGCCTCTGGCACAATTTTGAATCAAAATCTAAATCAGATTGAATTAAAAGATTTAAAACTTTAATGATCCAAGGACTTACCTTGATTCCAGCTATGTTGGTTCTTCACCAAGACTGATCCTTTTGGTCTAAAAGGTCCATTCTCAGAGAATGCACCAACACCTACTGATGAACACCCAGGTCCTGTAAGAATCAACAACTTTATTTGATTACAATTCTTGAAGTTTCAAAGTGTGTTGTAATGAAGAAGATGAAAAGATGCTAATATTTCAACCTCCATTGAGCCAGAGAACGAGAGGTTTAGAGATGGGTTTGGTTTCTGCTTCAGCCAAGTAGTAAAACAGAGCTCTCTGTTTCTTCTCGTCTATATTGACATAACCCGAGTACTGCTGAAACCCGACCCGTGGTTGACCGGGTAAACGGGTGATCCGATCGGCCCGGGACAGAACAGTTGAGCTGACTAAACTGAGAGTCTGAAGAAACAGGATTAGTGCAGTCGCCACTGTTAGACATTGCAGGAGGGACATCATAGTAGTTCTTCTTCACCAAGTCAATAGAGAAGGAAGAGAAGAGAGAGAGAGATATGACTTTTGTGGGTTTGTTTTATTTTTCTCCATTTGGTATATGGCATTTATATCAAGAAATCACTTTAGATTTTTGTTTTGTAAATATCGAAGTATTTATTTTTTTTGTCATTAGTTTTCTTCTCTGAAAAAGCCGTAAGCCGCGTGATTCACAGGTAAAAGTTTTTGTTTTTATAATGGCATCCCAATGAGTTGAAAAGTCTTGAAGTTAGAGCTATCTATTGTTTAAAATGTTGTATCTATGATGTCAAAAAAAAATGTTGCATATAGTACAGTATAATTATTGTTTACTTCTTTCTTACAAAAAAAAAACTATTTATACAGTGTTTTTAAGTAATCATTCAACCAATAAGGTTTAGATCAATATGTTTGATGAATTATGATCTTTTACACTAATTTTGCAAAAAAAAAAAGGCAATTAAAATAGTTTTACCTATATCATTCATAGTTTAAGGTTTGGTTTTATTCTTATAGATAGATACTAAAGACTCTTTTTGAATCATTGACTGATTCGGGTGATGGTAGCTTCTTCTTTTTTTTGGTCAAGAGGTGATGCCAGCTATTCAACTTATTATTTCATAGGAATCTTATTTACAATAAAACTTTTGCACAGCAAAAGTAAACAATAAACGGTTGGTCATGTTTGAAGTCAGTGAGTGATCAGCAAATGGAGCTTGGCGTGGCTGGACTTCACTCAAACCCCCTTCCAAAATAAAAATAAAGATCTCATTATCCTTTTATCATTTTCCTAAATTATTTATTTTATTCATTTCGATTTTTAAGATATTAATAAAGTTAGAAAAGGACATGACTGTGGTCCTGTTTCTATTTTAAAAAAAAATTAGGCATGGTGTAGAAAAAGACACTCGAGTCGAGTAAATAAGCCAAGAAAATTATAGATGTGGTTGTAGAAAAAGGCTTCACCCAATTGCAAGACCAATCCACACAACTATTTCTCCCAAGTGTGAACAATGTGTAGATTTTTTTCAGTTGACCTTAAATATTTTCTTAGATTTCATATAGATATTGGTCTTGAAATAAATACAACAATAAGAGGGTTTATTGGTTACACCATGCATAATACAGTGAAAGCGGGATTTCGGGTTTTATTCTCTGCGAACATGATCTAGTAAAATATGGATCCTCAGTTGATTGATGCGGATGCGAACAATTAAGAATCCCAACCAAAAAATGATTTGGTTTTGAAGAAAACACCTTTATAAGGGAGAATGATATATTGATTTGTTTGGCAAGTAGGTTTTGTTTCTTAAATACACTCTACAAAACATCATATATATGTGAATGACGACAAACAATGAATAACCAACCTTTAACCCACCCCGTCTTGCCCCTGGATACGCTCCCTGCGGCGTGCTCCATTCACACCTAGGGATTCGCAGAAGAAAAATCCGGGATGAGAATCTATGGAGCTCTTCTGCTGCTCCTTCGTACCAAAAAGCAAATATTGACAACGGACCAATATAACCCATTCTCCGAAGAGCTGTTCCGACATAACAGGAAATCAAATGATCACTAGGGGCTGGGATTTCCTCGACGACCCAGAAGACGCATGTGTTGATCGAGTACCAAGGCACTTTGAAACGTACGATATTACAAATCTAATTTAGATCCACTGATTGATTCACAGACGACATACAGTATATGACATCCATCTACTAGTTAGCTATTAGAAATCAATATCTAAGTGATTTCAGAGCATGGAAAGAGAGATCTTACCTGTATTTTTGTTTGCCTAATTCACTTCTTTTTTTTCCACTGTAATTTATATTGAAGAGAATCTTGATAGAGAAGTAATTTAGAATTAGCCGGTTAGAACTAATCTAAACCAGCCCATTATTTATATGATTCCGTATGCCAACCATTAAACAACTTATTAGAAATACAAGACAGCCAATCCGAAACGTCACGAAATCCCCAGCGCTTCGGGGATGCCCTCAGTGACGAGGAACATGTACTCGGGTGTATGTGCAACTCGTTTAGATCATAGACTAAGACATAAAAAGGAATATTTGAACTTTGGGAAAATAAACTCAGAAGAAGAAAAAGAGTAAAATCAGGGTTGAATATGACTTCCCTTTTTATCTTCCTCTTTCCACCAAAAAAGAGCTTGCAAATAGTATAGAAAGGGCCGGCCCAAACAATAATATGAGCCCATTACCAAAAAAAGAGCTGCAAAAAAAATTGGAGACCGTGAGGTTCGAACTGGGCACTATATTTTATGATTTATCACTAGATTCACTACGCTAAAAGCTACGTTTCATCATGATAGCCTTCAATGGTTAAATTGTTTTGAACCGCATGCTAAATTTTTACTTAAACCGATGAAAGATTCAAATGTTCGTATACAGTTTGATATTTCAGAATAGTTGTCATCCTTGGCTTTTTTTTCTTTTTCTTTTCAATTTACGGTAGTTGTTTTTCTTTCACACATAGTGATAACACAAATAATTAAGAGTACGGTCACTTACACCATCTCTAATGGTTTTTCCTATTTTTTTTCTCTATAATAGAGGTGAATTTTACTCCAACCCACCTCTATTCTCACCTCTAAAATAGAGTTCCTCTATTTATAGAGGAACCCTTTGTAGAAAAAATAGAGTTCCTCTATAAATAGAGGAAAAAATAGTAATCTCTATTTTAAAGGTGAAAATAGAGGTGGATTGGAGTAAAATTCACCCTTATTATAGAGGATCTCTATTAGGGCATCTCCAACCCACCTCTATATTTGCTTTTTAACTCTATTTTAGAGTAAAATCTACTCCAACTCATCTCTATTTCTACCTCTATAAGACCATCTCCAATGGTTTTCCCTATTTTTTCCTCTATAATAGAGATTTTTATAATAGATGTGAGTTTTACTCCAATGGTCCTCTATTCTCACATCTATAATAGAGTTCCTCTATTTATAGAGGAACCCTTTGTAAGAAAAAATAGAGGTCCTCTATAAATAGAGGAAAAAAATAGCAATCTCTATTTTAGAGGTGAAAATAGAGGACCATTGGAGTAAAATTCACCCCTATTATAGAGGATCTCTATTATAGAGAAAAAAATAGAGGACCATTGGAAATGTTCTAATAGAAATCTCTATTTTTTCCTCTATATATATAGAGGAACTCTATTTTTTCCTCTATAATACAGTTGAACTTTTTTATTTATAAAGTGGTCCTTGAACTTTTAACACTTTTATATTTATGATCAAAATAAATAAAATATATATTTAAATAGTTTAGTAATATGAAGCAATGTATTTCTTTTAATAAATATGATATTTAAATAATATTTATGAATGTTAAAAATTTAAATAATATCATAATTCTATGAAAGTTTCACAAATACTAAAATAAATGGGTTAGTTTGCAACTTTTATAAGTAAAAGGTATTAATAGTAAAATAAAAAAAAAGAATCTCTACGAAATCTTCTTTTTTAGAGGAAAAAATAGAAGTATCCATTGGAGCAAAAATCACTTCTATTATAGAGTTCCTCTATTTTAGAGGTAAAAATAGAAAAAACCATTGGAGATGGTCTTATAGAGAAAAAAATAGAGGACCATTGGAGATGCTCGGAGCATCACCATAGGTAATCCTCTCAAAATGAGCTCTCAAATAATATTTTAATGTAATAATATTATTTAATTTATATTTTTTTTAAAACATCAACCAATCAAATGAGGAAGATCTCAGAGTGTCTATAAAAGTTGTGTCTCTTTCTCTTTTTTTTTTTTTTTTAACTCTAGATTTATTATTGATTGCAAATTATGAGAACTATTACATATGAATCTTCTCACCTTCAGTTGTATATAGAATCACGGCGAACGACAATAATTGCGCATCACTGGAGATTGTCTGTAAATTGTCTCTGTTAATCTGCACGATTAATAAATCGCATTATTTGTGGCTCAGACCCTAGACCTTATAGTGTAGAATCATTAATGAACCATACGTCAACCACTGGGCCAAAAGGGCTTCCACATGTCTCTTTCTCTCTAACTTTTTATTATTTTTTTTGTTTTTTGTTATCTTGACACTCACCAATATATGACCCATGGTGATGTTCTTAGTCTCTGTCACTTGGTTTCTCAATTCATGTGTAAACACAATTTTAACTGTGAACATAAATTATATTTATATTTTGTTTAAAAATAATTCAAATCTCCCTATTATTAATTGGAAAGTACACTTGAAAATATTACATTGTTTTGTACAAATTACATAAATGTGTCATTGGGATCAAGAACCACAAATCTGTAAAAATTTAGACAAATTGTAGTTTTATATAATCATCATATGATTACTATTCACTTATTTGTACTTTATTGGACATACACAAAAAAATGCAATCTCATGACCAGTAATAATATAGAAAAAGGATGCTCTCTATTGCACTTTTATAATATGGTTTGGAAGTTACATAAAAAGACTATTAGATCAGATTGAAAAGGGTCTAAACTTTGGGGAAAAAAAGTTTATAGCATAATTAGAAATCAACATGTCTTATGTTTCTCAAGATCACCTTCTCCGACTGTGACAAAAACTTGATCTTGAGAAAGATTCGGGAAATGGGGTAAAAGTGTACGAAGAGGTGGGGAACTATTAATTTAAGAGCCGCATGCCCTATCATACCCACTTCTTATGTAGTTTCACCCAATTTAAAATACCTTTTTGTCTTTCCTTTTTCTCTTTGTATCTTTATTGAATTATTGTATCAATATACAGTACACTAATGATAGGATAACATTATCGTTTATGTATATATATATATATATATATATATATATATATATATATATATATATAAGTCAACGAAGATCCTATTAGACGATACACCCTTACTCAAAAACATATACCAAATATATTAAATTTGTTAACTAGGTGTAAACATTAATCCAAACTATAAAGTATAAACCATCAACAGCACAGGCTGCCTTGAGGAACGTTTTTTTTTTTTTTACATGGAGGATTTAAGTTTCAAAAATACAGTAAATTTTTGAATTTTTTTTGTTGCGCCGTGAATTGTCGATTGTACTAATCTTTGTTACACACTTTCAAAACAAGAAAACTCTAGACTCGATACTTGCTTTCTCCTCAGCTCTAAATCGTGCTTGAATTCGGATTGGTAAGCCGTAAGCAGGTCAGTCGTCACCCATTTCTTCCCATGGTCTTGAGTCTTGACTCTCCTTCCTTAGTTTGGTTATCGTCGCCCATTTACGCCAGCTTTCAATCGAATGACATGTTTTTTTGTTTCTATTTTGATGTAATATAAAGAAGATCCTATTCACAAAACTAGAATAATGCACACTTATGTCAAAAATTTCCTATCTACTGATGATCTTTATAGCATTAGATGAGTCTTTTTCATTTTTAATATCATTGAATCATGTGGATCGGTCTTCAAATATTGTAGTATCATCGTGAACTTTTCTCTAGGATGGACACATTGATATTATCATCTCTTTTCTTTTCAACATATCATCATCTTTTATATTCTTTGATTTCCTACATATATTAACACAGATTCTGTCCAATTTTAACATTCCTGTTTATTTTACCTCTTAAGCATCAAGACGATCTTGTTCACCTGTCAAAAATAGTGAAAATACGTACGTGGAAAAAAATCCCCGCCCATAGAGTTGAGGTAAACCTAGTATCTGTTAAAAGATATTTCACCAGCTTTTTTTTAGTTGTTGTATATCTGACTCCAGTAAAATGATAAACTGGATTCAGATATAATCGAATCAACTACCCATATGGTGGCATACGCATTGAGCGATTCTGCGGATTCGTTTAGAAGTTATTACTTTTTTTGTGTTCTCCTATATGATCATCAAAAGAAATCAGTACCTCACTGATCAGAGTCCACAATCATCTATAACTTAGAGGTCAAGTAACAGTTTTTCGTCTCTCTTTGTCTTACTCAATGAATCTGCTTTCTCCACCACATTTAATTCTGGGGATTTTAGTACGGCATATGAACATTTCAATCAAAGCTTTGTTATCTTGTCTCTTGCCTTGGTACCGCATCAGAATTGCTTCTGACAAGATACATAGATATATCACAACAAACATTTATCTTAGCCAGCCAACCGATCATGAATCAACAGACGAGACCCAAAATTGAGCATGATCCTTTCCTTTGGCACATGAACCTGACACATCACGTTCTACTGCTGAATCTCTCTGGTGTTATTTTTACACCCAGAGATGGACCAGTTTCCTTCGTCCTCCCTAAGTTAGTAGATCGATTCTCGACCATTGACACAATGTGGAGCTCATTTGTTATAAGCCCCAATACCTTTGGCATGTTAATGTATTTGCCTCTTTTTAGGGAGAAATAATGACTATGTACCCCAACCTGACAACCCCCGGGAACTAGCCTAATCAACCCGATATGACCTCTTGGGGTTTCAGGCCTTCTCAAGTCTCAAATTCCACCTTATGGTGGGAAAAGTAAGAGGGCGGATAACGGATTTGGTTTACGGGTTGATGGCAAATAAGTTCTCATTTGCTCTCTGGTACAGAAAAGCTGATGCTTCCACCCTGCACTCATACGATGAAAACTATTACAAACAGGAAGAGACCAGTGATTGTATCTTTAAAAGGAGACCAAAAGGTCCTTACCAGCCAGGATGAACAACAAATCTACCTCTGTTTAGTGCCCAATTTACCTGCTCAAACAAACACATTCAGAATATCCCAATGATGTTTCTTGTTCGGCCCAACAGTTAAATTTTGCAGACTTCCTTACCTTGTCGGTACCAAGAGAATTGGTGACAACATGAGTCACATGTTCATCCACCTGGGTTGTGCAGACAGCACCAAACTGCTCAGCTGTTTGCCACAAGGGATGCAAATGCGGTTTGGCTTCACCCACTGGGATTATCCGACTAAATACAATCCGACAACCAGCCAATATCTTCCGTTGCTCGGAAGCTAAAATATGTCTCACATCTACTTCGTCTAGTGAAGTGTTCGAGAAGAAACTTTTATGTATTTTCTCAATGACCTGTACAGTGAAACCATGTCATGATGCTGACATCCAAAACGACTAGTAGAGAATAACATAACAAGGTGTATAGATAAAGTGCAGACCGCTAATGAAGATGCCAATGTGCCCTCTTCAGGTACCTCATCACGATCTAACTCAAGAAGAGAGGGACCCAGAAGCCCAAATTGTCGTCTACTACAAGGAAAATAAAGATATCTGCCACAAAAAGATAATTAACATCAGCCTACAAATATTATACTAGTCTCATGTTAGTCAATAGTCATAGTGCGAAAGATAATACCTTTCAACAGCTATTAAATTCATTTTGTTATGAGGCCACACTCGGACAGAGTCATCTATGATCACCACAGACGATTCCATACCCATAACTCCTTCTAAATCTTTGCTCTTAGGTCCTCGTTCGTCTCCATCAATGGGATCTCCATCATCTCCTTTCGATATGACTCGTCCATTAAAGAGAACCCCTTTGGGATCAAGCAGTTTGGCCATCTCTGTAGCATACAATGTGTTGCCCATTGTGTAAAGATGTAACTCGTACAGCTTGCTAGCCTGAAATTCACAAGAAAAGTTACATTAAAGTCTTTGCACACAGATTTAAACAGCAAGCAAATATTATTAACTGTGTCACCTTCTCTAAAAAATTCCAAATCCCTGGTCTCAATTTAGTCCACATTCCCATGTGGGGAAAGCGAAAGAGATGTCTATGTGGTTTCTCACGATCTTGTTCTTCCTTCTTCCTTAATATCTCCTCATGGCGGGATTCAACTTCATTAAACTGAAAACGACAAAAGTAACAACTTTAGAAAGAATATAAGAAAATTAATCAAACTAGAAGGGAGATAAACTAACCTTAGCTGAATTGAGAAGGGTGTGGTCTATATCCAAGACAAGAGAGAGCTTTTGAGATGCAAACATTTTCTTCTGTTCCTCTAACCTCCGAACTCTCTCTCTTTGAATAGCTACTCTCTCCATGTCATCATACCCTTCAAACAGGTGTTCCACATCTCCCCAACTGTTCATCGATAGGGTGGGACCAGCTGCAGCCGTTACTGATGTGGGTGAGACTGTGACACCCTCTTCCTGGCCGTTGGGATTTGAAGGATTATGTTTAACATCTCTTTCCGTCTTAAGCTCTACTGACTGCGTCGTTTCTGGGGGATTGCCAACTTGTTGTGATACAACAACCATATCAGCAATATTTTTCAGGTTTTTGGTGAATTGAGTTGAAAAATCTGGTGTCTTTCCACCCGAAATTTTCATTTTGCCGGTACCATTCTGGCTAATATTTTGCCTTGGCACAAGCTGGGAAGGTGTTTCTAAGTCTTCTTTCTTACCCTTAATAGTAAAGGTTCCCATTGTAGAGGACTCATTAACTTTGGACTGTTTTTCCACCAAAGAGTCTGTTCTTTGAAGAGTACTTCCATGCAGGATTCGGCGAGGATCACGAGGTTTCATGCGTATGCTTCCAGATTCATCCTGAAGGATAAAAAATGAGTTAGTTGGAGAAAAATTGAAAGAAAAGGTTCTACAATCCGTTTATATAAAGGATACTCACTGAGGGGGAGTTTTGGGAAGAATCTTGAATTACTCCTGGCTTTGAAGAATTAGCAGCTAAAGCATTTGATGCGGATACACTAGACGGTGTCGATACCCCTGATGGTCCGGAAGAGCCAGGAAGTTGAGCTGCTCTTCTTGGATCCATGGGCTTCTGAAGAGCTTTTTCAGGTACCTTTTGCCTTTCACCCATTTTAAGGAGATTCAATAGCATTGTAGGATTTACTGCAATATCCTTCAGAAGAGATTGCAATGATGCAGCGTCAATTGAAGCTGTCGGTACTTTTTGGCTCACAGAAACAGCACTAGTGGGCATAACACTTGTTGTCATAGATGTTACACCGTTCTCAATTAGCCTGGGCTTGGTGTGCACTTTTGGAAGTTCTGATGATTCTGTATCCTCTAGCCAGCCACCAACTCCAGCTGCTTTTGGTGCATCCATATCACTCTTTTGTCTTTTCCATGCAGGCCCATCAATAAACAGTTCATCAGCGGCTTTTTGCTTTCTTGGGTTCACCAATTCTGCAGAAAGCTCTACTTTTGAAAGATTTCTGGCATCGCCGGACGAGTACGAATTAATAGTCACATTGGCAACATCAGGTTTCGCAAGCCGTAGTCTTGGATCTCGACTCTTTGCAGCAGGTTTCACTGTTTGATCAACTGCAAGAACTGTTTGCGTAGCACCAGTTGGCGCAGAAATAGCATGAATTGACAGATGATGCGGTGGAACAGTACTAGATACAGCATTTGCAACAGGCATGCTTCTAGAACTGAAATTGGAGGGTAGAGGAACGTCTTGCCCATAAATTAGGAGAGTCCCCGGATTGGTGCCCCTAACAACAGAACTAGAAACCTCTCCACCAATGTCTCCATTGCCATCATTAGGTTCTCCTGATGGTGTTGGGCTTGGAAGGTCATCTGTCTTAAATACTGAATTAAGACCAAACTTTTTCTGGTAGGTCGAAACTGCTTTAAGGGCATCACTCTCATATGGATAGACTTTGGCACCTTCAGACGTTTGGCTCTCTCTACCAACGGGAAAACCTGGTTTAACCATTGTATGGCGAACATTTACTGGTAAACTTGGTGTTGTTTCCCTTGTGGGAGATGGAAGGCTGTCTGCATCATGATCCTTATGAAGGTCTAGCAGAGGTAGCATAGGAAACCTACTCCTTACGTAGGAAGCTCCTCGATGGGTTCCTTCTGAAGACTGCTTTTTGACAAGAAACGAATCACCATTACTTGTCAGAGTCATTCGAGTAACATTCTCCTCACTGCTGGTTCCAGCATAAAGTGCAATGGCAGAACGACGTAAATTCTGATTCATGGCCTCTATCTGCAAAACCAAGACATGTATTTATGTAAGAGAGAAAGCACTCTTCCCAAAATTTGGAACAGTGGAAAAGATTTTGACTTCTGCTAATTCAACAGGCGAGCTAAAGGCACACACCTCATTTTTCTGGTAGGATGAGAGAAACCGGGAAAAATGGTCATTTACAAGAGTTAGCAATCTGCACAAGAAAAACCAAAAAAAGTGTATAAGCAATCTAAGGACTTTAGCATGTTTAATCAAAGGTTGGCGCAAGAAAACACGCTTAAAAGCAACCTTGACATAGTCTCCTTATTAAGCTCCTTGGAAATATTATCCAGCGAGCAAAACACCTGATATAAAAGAAAAGAGATTAGTTACATGGAATCCGAAAGTAATATAGCATTAAGTAAAAGAGTAGCCATACAGAGTTTATGGTTTGAAGAGAAGCAAATGACAGTTGAACTAAAGTATCCCTCTTCGGAAAATCATCATTATCTGAAACCAGCTCTCGCAAAGACTCCAAAGCCCCCAAAAGTTTAGAACAAACTCCTTCAAATGCTCTGAAAGGAAACCAAAAATAAATTAAAGCATGGACAAACAAAAAAAAAAAAAAAAACATCAGTCATCAACTCCAAGAGATGTTTAAAATTTTTCATCATCATCATCAAGTAATTGAGACCCATCAGATCTCTCCATTCTCTAGATAGACTTACGTCTGTGCTTCTACCAACGAAGTACTCTCCAATACCCCACGGATGAGTTTCACTTTGTTCTCCAAATCTCTCTCCTTCAGAATACGATCATCATCAACTTCATTAACACTTGTCAAAAAGACAGATTCAGTTACCTCCTCAACTCTTGCGACCAAATTCTCATCAGAAGCAGAGTCCACCAAATCAATCTCACCTTCCTCCAACTCTCCTTCCTCTTTCTCATCACCACTATCTTCAGTCACAATCTTATCACTCTCTCTGGGTTCATAATCCATTCCCAAGCCTTCATTGAGAGGCTTGTTCTTCACAGCATTAGCCCAAGCAAGATTAGATAAACCCGAATTCACATATCCACAATAACCAGGATACTGATGAAGCAAATCCTTCATTGTCCAAACCCTAGGTTTGCCACTAGAACCACCAACAACTCTTGCTCCATCGATATTGACGTCTCCGCCAATATCGGCCACAGTAGTATTCAGCGTAACAACTTCAATCGAAGTGTTACCCGAATCAGGAATCTCACCTTCCTCTACATCACCCCATACCATCAAATTGTCATCGTTGCCCATTCGAATTAGGGTTCTAGAACAACCAGATCGAGCCGCAAGCATGTAAATCTCAACACTTTTGATCGAAACCCAATCCAGAAAACAAGAATCTGAATTCAAAAAATCGCCCCCTCTTTTCTTTTTTTTTTAGTCCCGGTTTAGAGAACAGATCTCCAAATCGGAAAAATTAGGGTTCTTCTCCAATTTAACGATTCAAACCAAAAAAAAAAAAACAGAGATCCAAGTTTAAGGAAAAGGTTAATCAATTTAACTTTTTCTTTTTCGCAAAGCTTTTTCCCAGTTGCAAAATATTCTCGATCCGAGATCCAACCTTCGAGAAACAAAAGAGTTCTTCTTCTCCAAAATCCCAATTTTGAGAGATTGTTTCGAAACTTGGAAGCAAAATGAGAGAAATAGAGACGAAAGAGAGAAAAAAGAGAATCTAATTGAGTTTAATCTGGACCGTACACGTCAGCGATCCGAATGAGGTAAAATTATGTCAGGACGACGTATGATTTGCGGCAGATGAGGGATATGTTAAATGACCACAACAGACATATATCTCTCTCTGTGATTTTTTTCCTTCTTTTACCAGTCACGAGTTATGTGTCCTATGATGATCCCAATCCAAGTCTTTGACTTCAAAAAGTTGTTCAGTTAACTTACCACTCTTATCTAATAAGGAAGCAGAGGTTCGTACGTCCTAAGTTTTAGTACTACTCTGTACTCACGTACACTTGTTCCTTCGGTCAAAACACGTTGCGGCTTTTATGTAATTGTTACTTGTCTTTTTTTTTTATTATATAAATCTGAAACTTGGAACTCTCTCCATCCTTCTGCCACATCAGCAATAGAGAAAGTGCCACATGTTCATCATTCTTTATGTCGCTTGACTGATACTTTTCTGTCTTCTTTTACTTGATTTTTGTAGTAACTCACACTTTGACCCTTTTCGTTTTCTCTGTTTCGTTTTCTCTTGCTTTATTAACTGCTCTTTTATAATATCAATAGTCTACAATACCACCACCACACACATATACTAAGGTTTATTAACACACATGCTCCCTCCTTGACAACAAACTGGAATCTTAGTTAAGATGAAAGTTAAAGCATCTAAAATAAGTGAATTACTACCAAAACCCTATAAAAAAGCTGAATAATCAATAACATAGTATCCAGAAACCAAGCAATGCGCTCAAAAGCACTTATTTAGTATGAAACACAGAAAAAAAAAAAAATGCAACTGCAAGTGGAAGATAGATAAGAGAGACTGAGGAGATGCAGATACGTTTATCTATATGAATCACTTAGAGAGATGAAATTACTTAGAGATGATGGATTGTAAAAGGTTCCTCGTTCGAGACCCTGAGAAATCCTTCGGACAGCTACGAACGAGCCTTCTCTATCATCCATCTCACAATTTCGTTTTGCCTGGTTTTTTTTGTAGTGACCGAAGATGTGGAAGATGAAAGTCAACTACAGAGAAAGGAGAACTTGAAGATCAAGCAGACAAGCATATTCAGAGAGTACTCTTTTCAAGAAATCACCTATAAGACTTGGCTTTAGAACTTCCTAAAGAAAGAAAATTGTCTTATACTAATGTTAAGACAATCTTAACATCATCTAGAAATTGTCTAACTGGAATTGATTAGTATGCTTATTGTTCCAAATAGCTGATGGGTACAACTTGTGGCTTTGTAAGCTTCTCAAGAGTCTATATCCACACATGAACGAACTTATATTGGTTGTAACTGTTTATTTTTTGTAGCTTACCTATGCTATGTTAATGCATTAGTAATGATTTTTATCTTTTGCTTAAAATAGATTACAATTTAGTTTCTTAATTATGGGCATGCTATGTTTTGCTTATTGTTTTCTTTAATTATTCCTATATTTCTTGCTTTGATATGGTGTATCAGATTCGAAAAAAAAACAAATTCTTATATGGCAGGAGTCATGAATATATAGAGGAAGATGTTTAATTAGTTCTTCTAATTATAGTTTGTAAGTGATTATAACCATTCTCATTTGATAACAAACAAGAAAAATGAAAATTCTCTCTTAAGTTTACATTGTTGTGTTGTTCATTCTCTGCAAACTTTTTTTTTCTATGAATCTATCTGCTCAACTATACTCAAGATTGCAAGTTCATTCTCACTATGGCGAACGTTAAAGATTTTGTCTTTGAGTGGTGTTGTTTCTAAATATTTATTTTATGTATTTAGGGCCGGTATCAATGTTGTTAAATGTAATCTTACTATAGAATAAAAAGAAACTGGTCATTTTGTGTTTGATTCTTAAGAGGTAGAATAGATTATGAGACTTGGGAATTGGCCAAATTTACTATAGTTTTTTTCGTACAGTACTAGAGAATAAGAAGATTAAATCATGTGTGGTGGCTACTCCAAATTTTCAGTCACATGATATGATATTGATCACCATGGTTTGTGCTTTCATTTTTTACTACTCAATATACGATATAATATTGACAGTAAAAATGTAATTGTTCATATCGCCAAAAGATAACCCGGGCAGTCTAGTTAATTATAATTTTTCTTAGTTATTTTCTCGACAAAAGCATCTGAAAATTATATATAGCAGAAGATGGGAAAGGTTAAAAGAGAACAACAAAAATTATGATACAGTACAATCAACTCTGAAGTCCGAACCCTGAAGCTGTTTGACAGAACAAAAAAAAATGTGTAATAAGAATTGTTTTATCATAGCAAAATTATTTAACATGTTTTAGGGTCTACAGAATTTTACAAAAAACAAAATAAGATAAAAGCAGAAATTGTCCGCAAAGTTCATGTTTTATGTTTGAATGGAACAATAAATCATCAAACCCATCAAGATGTCCGAATCAGTCCAAAGGGCAAAACAAATACAACTAATGTCCTAAAAAACCGTATAAATCTCAATGTTTATATAAGATGTGTATAGCCTCTCTTGTGGTGGCATCAATATTCAATCACCACCAATGGTGGTAAATGGAAGAAAAAAAGAAGAAGAAGAAGAATGAGAAGTAATGTAGAAGCGCAATATACGACTAACTTTTACTATATATATCTACAACTTATCTGCGATTTTCGTAACAGCATCTGCGAGCTTGTTGAGAACAGCGACTAAGCTATCACCGTGATCTTTTCTTTGCTCTCTGTCTAGTTTCAAGTTTAAATTCTGAACCTCAAGCTGTGCCGCCAACAACTGCCCGTTTCTTTCAAGTATCTTTATCAACTGATTCTGCATCTTCTTTGTTTCTCCTTCTTCTTTTTCACCAGTAGATGTTCGTTTACGCTTTCTCTCTTCTTGTGATGTCGATCCACCTTCCACATTTGCTCCTTCTGGATGCTTCTCTTTCACTCTACCTTCAAATTCAAAAATCAACTCTTAGGTGATAAACAAGATAAAGAAAAACGAAAAGATCCCACACCAAAAACTATATTTTTAAACTAGCAATTAGTGATGCATTTGGTATTACGAAACCATCTCACTTAGATGACAACATATCCCACATAACTACTTAGAGCTCTAAGACTAGATCAAAGCAAAAATGGAGATGTAACACACACACGCACACAAATAAAAATGTATAAAATCCTCCAAACCAAACCATAACTTTCTTTGCAAACCACTAAGACCCTACACTTATTGACACATTTTCCGTAAAGTCTTTGTACCAAGTCCAAGCTTATATTAAATGAGAGGATCGGCCGGTCCATGTTACTGGTTCGAATCCAAGCAGGAACGATCTAATGAGAATAACAAAACAAAAAACAAACCTTGATCTGCTTCACAAGCTTCTTGCTTCTCCTTGTCTACAACATCATCATACAAACAATTTGAACTTTCAATAAGCATTGGACTCATGCATGGTGATGATCTGATGACCCTAAAACAAAAAAGACTAAAACTTTGATCTGAGTTTACCAGAAACTGATTTGGGTACCGGAGTCGAATTCAACTTATTCAGCCGATCAAAATCAGGCAACAACCCCTCCTCCGAAGCCGACGCCGGAGCCAACCCAAGAGCAAGAGTCGGAACCGCCGTAGAAGGAATGACACCACCATCAACAATATCATAAACCTCCTTATCGAAAAAACCAGGAAGCTTCTTCTCTCTACGAACATCGTTCCTCATAACCCAATAAGACTCCGTCTCTTCTTTAACCTGAGACTCCCATTCTTTAATCTTCTTATAATCTCCCGCCAGATTGCTCCATCTTTTCCGGCACTGAACCGGCCCACGGTTAACCCCGTGGCGTCTGCAGTAAGAAGACACGGAAGCCCATTTAGGCTCCAGTTGACCCGACCCGAGAGCCATACCCGCCGCTCTCCCCCGCCGGACTCTGTTCTCCGCCACTCTCTTCCCCTGAATCAGCACGAGAATCTCTTGCCTCGTCCAACGAGGAAGCCTCGCCGTTTTAACGCCGTCATCTCCACCGTCATTAGACGGCGCACTACTGTTCTCTCCACCACCGCCGTCAACGGCGCTCACTCCTAATCCTAACTGTTGTTCCAGAGCCATGCAAACGGAATATTCCCTTCCCCTTTTTTTTTGTTTTCTCCGTTTTGAAACGGGTTTAGACTTAACGGCGTTATATCGAAAACATACCGTTACGGCCTTAGCGCCGGAGATTGAGAGAGAGAGAGAGAGAGAGCAAAATGAAAGAGAGGAAGAAATGATTTTATTTCATTAGATAATGACTTTTTGTGGATACTAATCATTTTATTTTTTTGGAATTTGTTAACTTAAAAACTGTAGATAAATTGACCCTTAAAATCGTCTTATTTAATTTCGTCCCTTAACACAGTCTTAGGGTCCATGTAGAAGTAAGTTGAATTTTTAAGGGCATAATAAAATCAAAGTAGACCGTAATCTTTAATTCCTTGAAGTCCAATTAGGGGTTACTTGCTATTGATATGGCTGTGTTGTTTGATTTTTATTTTATTTGACACATCACTATCATCACTTCATTTTCTAAGGCTTAGATTCACTCTTAAAACAAAAAAGCTACATATATTTTTATGTTAGATAATGCACATATTTATAATTTGATTTCAAAAGTTCATATTGATAGGTTGTGTTAGGGCTGGGCAAAATAACCGATAACCAAATAACCGACCGAAACCGAACCGAAAAAAACCAAACCGAACCGAACCGAAATTCTTCAAATACCCGAATGGTTAGTAAAAATCTATATCCAAACTAACTGAAACCGAACCGAACCGAACCGACAATTAAATGGTTAACCGAAATATCCGAAAACCTAGAAGATATCAAATATTATATACTTAATATTATGCAAAACTATAAAATAAACTTGAAATATAAATTATTTCTAGATTCAAAACAATTAAATATTTTAAATAATCAATATATGTAAATGTTATTATTTTGAATTTACAAAGTTAAATACTATTTTGTAAAATTGAATCCATATTTTTCCCTTTTTTGTATTTTTGTTATTGTATATTTGGTTAATTTTGGTTATATTCGGTTAGTTTTGGTTATATTTGGTTTATTTGGTTAATGTTAATATAATTTATGTTAGTTATGGTTATTTATTTAAATAACCAAACCGAAACCGAACCGAAAGAAACCGAACCGAACCGAACCGAAATTTCAAAAATATCCAAATGGTTACTATATTACTATATCCAAAATAACCGAAACCGAATACAACCGAACCGAAACCGAATGGTTAACCGAATGCCCAGGCCTAGGTTGTGTGTAGATAATTTGTGGAGGGGGGGGGGCGTAGATTATGGCATTAAACGCGCCCTTTGGGAGTTTCTATTGGTTTATTTTGTGTCCAACTACTACCATAAATTGCTTTTACTCCATAATCCTTTATATGGCGTTTTGGTCAATTCTTCCTCCCTTTTTTTTGGGGGTTTTCTACATTTTTGTCAGCTTATGATATTGACAATTTAAGTATCTGGTTTAACCATTTTGGTTCTCTTTGGTTTTGGGGAATTCACGTGCCTGTAGAAATTTGCAAGAGAGATATCACTAGAGAAGTATAACGTTTGTGTGATTATAAGAACGTGAGAGAAACACTCTAGAGCTCTAAAACTATAGAGCAATGTTTGAATTTTGAAGTAAAAGAAATACATCAAAGCAAAAATGGAGATGAAACATCCACAAGAGTAAACATGTATAAATCCTCCAAAACATGTTGAAACCATTACGTTCTTTGATGAAAAGTAAAACTAGAGCCCACAAAATAAAAAAGTGAAGAGACTTGAACTTTTTGAAGTATGTTTTTAAGTACTATTAACCACAGCTTAAAATTTATCTTACGCATAAAGTGAATGTTTATTTATTTTTTGTTGATAAAAAACTTGACTAAGTCAGATAGATTAATGAAAAGTATTGCACTATAGGGAACCCTTAAAACCCCTAAAGGGTAGAGATAATGAAATGAAATGAAATGATGCCCCTACCACTAAAACAATAAAATTCCCAAGGTATTTTTTTTGTTTCATAATCCTTTGTTTACCACTCAAAGTCTATCTCTAAAAAACGCATCATTCGTTTTTTAATCATTAATTTAAATGTCTATTAATGCTTAATTATGTTTATGCCCCCTCCCATCCGCTTAAAGCCACTTTTAATTTTTATTTTCTCTGGAACGAGTGCCCAATAAAATTATTTTTTGTAGTTTGTAGTTTGTACCCATACGCATCCATTACAGTGAAACTCTTTTGTAAAACATAGGTACGCTAGTTGCCTAGATAGACAATTAGACAGACACCAACAAATTTATTGGCAAAAAGTCACATGCCATATTAACCAATGAGCTTGCCCACATTTAGGTTATTATCTTAATGCTAGCTTAATTTAAAACAATTCGGATAGGTATAAACATAAAGTAGTCATTTAGGAGAGTTTAGAGGAAACTGATACTGTATAAAGTTTTTTTTTTTTGTTAACTAATAACTTTAGGAGAAAAGTTACTTTTTTCAGGATGACATGATTGTAATTATAGATGTGTTTATGTGAAGTATGCAGTAGACTCTAATAGCAAATTCGTAATTTGCAACAAACTTGTTCAGTCTCGTTATATATATATATATATATCTAGTTCTATGAATTCTTATTTCAAATTAGTCAAATACGTACCAATATTCTCAAGGTGAACCTAGGTCTACATGTTTGCATATTCAATTGGAACTCGAAAATTCGTTTGGAACAATATGTGTGACCTTCCCAAATATCCAACGGTTACCAAACCAGTAAACAAGCTGAATTGGAATTTTGAACAATAGTTTTTCCAAACATGCAAGGCTTATCATGGTACATAAATCTCAGTACATCACAGAATACAAATAGGCAGATACAAGGGAGCTTTATAGGCAAAAGCTCAAATCTCAAACCAGAAGATCGTGTGGAGATGAATGTCCAATATCATCATCATCATCATCGTAGGAAGCTGTTGGGTGGGAAATGTCTTAAAGGGTTCTGTCGAAGCAGCTCTGTTTCTCTGCAGTTTTTTGAAGGAAACTTTGTCAGATACTATAAGTCTTGAAATAATAATATATGTTTGATGAATCTTGAGAAGGTTTTTTTTGCTTACTTTTTTATCTCACGGCCATCATTAAGGGGCAGAGCGTTTGATGATGATGAGATAGTTTCATCACTCTTCTTCTTGTCTCCTCCTTCTCTGCATTTCATAATCAAGTTAATGATGGAAACATGTCTTGTTCCAAAGAAACATTCAAAAATTGTCAAACTTACTCTGTGCATTCTTCTTCATCGACAAAAACCTCAAAGGTTGAAGCAGAGACTGCTGCAGTTCTCACTATGGGTTTCTGAGGTACCTGTGAGGTTATATAAACGCAGTAAGTGATCCATTTAAAGAGATAGATAGTTTAAATTAGGATGGTAGAGGGCAAAACCTTGAATGATGCCCATTTTCTAGGTAAAGAATTGTTTTCTTTGTTCCTCTCAGCTCGGCCTCCAAGCATGAGCCAACTACCAAACTCTGGCTTTGACTTGTCTGATTCTGGTTGATTCCCTGATGTAGTGTCTGAAACTGCATCTGTGTAGATAGGAAAAGGTGACTTGGATGATCTGCAAAAGACAAAGGGTTTACCATACTGAGTTGAGTAGAACAAATGCGGATAATGAAGAACAACGGAAAGAAATACAAAATCAATCAAACTGCTTACTGATTCGGTTTTAGTTTTTTGGCTTGTGTGTTAGAACTTCCTAACACCTGCCTCCTTGCATCTGCAGAAGAAACATTCTCATGTAAGGGAGCTTATTCAAAACATTACAGTGATTTTACAAAGTAAAGTTAATGTGACTCACTATTATCTCCCCTGGACAATAAAGTGCCAAAGCTTCTTGACGGTAAGTCATTGTTATTCTCCTTTGGTTCCTGCTGGTAAGTAGAACATTAATAATGATGTAGAAAACCTTAGGACATGCATAGTAGAATTACTACAAACAAACAAAAACTTCTTACTTCTTCAGCTGTGTTGGACCTTCTCATCGTTCTCACCATAAATTTCTTGTACGCATCATTCAACTTTTCCACAGGCTTTGCATTTCTGCAACAAGTTTCCACTTTTCAATTAGACCAATAACTTGGAGCAGAGAAACATGAAATCGTGATTTACAATTCGTAAACAAAGATTACCTAGAGATTCCGAGATTAAAGATCTCATTAGCAGTTTTCACCTTATTCTTAAACTCCATGTGCAAAGCATTAGCTATGTAGTAGACAGCATGTGTCTTTCCAATTTCATTAACCTCCAAAAACTTGTATATAACTTCTGCATCAGCACAATGCTCCGCCTACAAAACAACAACAATGAGTACTCTCTCTAAATATAAACGCATATCTTGAAAAGGGGTTAAACAAAAAAAAGAAGAGAACATTACATATTCCAACCAAACTTTGAGATAACGGAGATCATCCTTGTAACGTTCCGAGTGCCAAAACTTACGAACACATTGCTCATATATCACTAACAGTCCAGAGCATTCTCCTCCTGGTGGAAAAGCCTCTTGTACCCATTTTATACACCTTTCCAAAGAACCCAAACTCTCAGGTTTACAAATTGGTACATCATAAAGATTAATTCAAGAAACCAAAAAAAGTTGAGATTTTTCAACTTACTCGATCCAAGGAAACAAAGGGTCATCACCGTCGTACTCATCAATGGCTTCAATCAACTTCCTAATTTCCAACGAAACAGCCACAAAGATTAAAACAAGAATCGAGCGATTGAACTAAAAACCCAAAGAGCAAGCAAAAGATGTGAAATTGAAAGAAGTACCTGCGTTTCTCGGCGAGATCTTTCTTCAATTGATGGTCGGATTGAGATTTAAGAGCGTGGTTGAGGATACCAACATTGCGTCCTCTCTTCAATGGTCGTACGTTCTCCTTGAAAAGCTCCCATTCGTATCCAGTCTCCTGCTTCGAATTGAGAAACTCTGCTTCTGGATCTGAGATCTGAACCCTAGTTTCGGCGGCCATGGTTGCTTCTTCGCTCGACTTGGGAGGGGAGGATTTTGAAAATTCAAGGGGAATATAGCCGTTAGTAACTTAGTATTACTCAATTAGAGAGCTTCATTGATATACGCACAGTCGGAGCGTGTAGACGCTTTTTGTTGGGCCTAGCTTCAATGGGCCAGGATTTTTTAAATATATAGCGGAGCCTTTTTCCCACTTTTTTCCTAAACACATTACAAGTGGGCTGCCCAGTCCATCGTTGAATACCAAACCGAACCGGAATTTATTAAACCGAATCTTGAATTATTTCAAACGGTAAATTGATTTTATACAAGCGCCCAAACCGAACCTAAGATCATCTCTATCTATGAGATTACTCTTTGGGTTTCCCAACCAAAAAAGTATTAGTATTTCAATAAATTTTAGTTACTACAATAAAATTGAATACATGAGAAACAAGTGTTTTTGCTCCAATTTTTTTTTTTTTTTTAAATAAACCGTACAACTGAAATTAACTCAAAATCAAGACATTCCAAAACAAAACCAACACTATATCGAAATAAAATGTTCAATCTGTTTCACAAAGAGTGTCATTTACACACATTTCACATAAATTAAAAAATATTAAAATATACATATATACCCCTATTTAATAAGTAACTAATGAGTTAATTTAGCTGTAGATTAAGGATAAAACTAAGAAATCTAATTTAAAAATATATTAAAAATGTAAAATGATGCACTGAAATATTTAATGACACTTTTTGTGAAACAAAAATAAAAATTTGAAATGACACTCTTTGTAAATTAGAAGGAGTATTTGACAAGAATTTTGTTTGACACTTGTAAAGAGTAAAATAAATGACCAAATGCACTTTTTAAGCTTATTGGCTAAACAAATCATATATATAAAAATAAGGTTTCATTGTCTTCTTATGGGTCAATTTAGCATTTAAGTTTTGTAAAATATAAGGAATATTTGACAAAAATTTGGTTTGACACTGGTAAAGAGTAAAATAAATGACCAGATGCACTTTTTAAGCTTATTGGCTAAACAAATAACACAATATTCGTGAGTAAAATACAATATGTTTAGTATCTTAATTGCTTCTAAATTAGATATTTTTGGATAAAAGCATTTAACTACCAAAGCCAAAAATAAAGAGAAGATGAAGGGCTTTTACCTTCTCTTTAAATTACGAGCATAATTTTACTTTTTGACTTTGGAAGCTAAATCAGTTCCTCTACAAAGATTCTCTCTGTCTGTCGGTTGCACAAGGGATGATCACATACATTGCGTTACACGCTTAAGGCTTAACTCGACCAAACAAACAAAACGTACTCGATGATTAGAAAGTCTTTTTTTCTTTGATTGGAATTGATTGTAACAACTCCCACCGACAATATTTCTCTCTTCATATATATATACTCAATCTCACAATCTTTAAAAACAGTTCATAGAAGAACATCATGTCTTAAATAGAAATACTTTTATACTCTAAGCACTATCCCACCCCCACATTCCATACTTCAAATTTTGACTGTTCGCTACCTTTTTTCCTGTTTTTCGCTTTAATAAATAGGAATAGACTATATACTACAAAGGAAGTTCCAAACTCTTTAACTTTCTTCTTTCTTGGGAATTCACAAACTCTTTAACGAGTCATCTTTACGTTGATTCGCCCAAAACTAATTGGATTTTGTATTGTAACCAAAAAAGAAAAAAGGAAAAAAAAAAATGATCAAAGTTAAGCACCGTTACGCCAAGTTGGCACGGGTGTTGGGTCCATTAGCTGTCAATTGAGAAGGAGCCAGCAAACGATCCAACCAATAATAATACTAACAAAAGAAGTCTAGTGTCGTTTTCGTAATTCAAAAGAGATCGAAGCCTAGTCTCTTTATACCAAACAACCTCCACCATGTTTATGTGAGATAGCCACGAGTCCTTCTTCTTATTTTACACGCCGTGTCGGCAAAGCCTTCCTTCCTCCTCGTCACTTCTCTCTGACGCTTGTCGTCACACTTTTTTTTAAAAACCAAAGATTAATTAAACCGAACCGAAGAAACGGTGCGTTTTAGCCTCACCGGCACCGGAAAAAAAAACAAACATGAGGAAGGAGGTGTTGCCGCCGGTTCTCTCAACCACCACCACAGTCTGCTTCGAGAAGAAGCCATTAATTGCTACATTGTTAGCTCTCTCTCTCGTCATGATTATCTGGAACCTTCCTCCTTACTACCACAACCTCATCTCCACCGCTCGTCCCTGCTCCGCCGTCATCACCACAACCACCACCACCAACGTACTCTCCTCATCCAACTTCACTACCTCTCTCTCCACCACACCGGCGACCACGACTAATTTCACCACCTCCCTCTCAACCACAACAACAACTACAGCTGCTTCTCAGAAGTACGATTCAAAGCCCTCAGATCCGAACAAACGAGTTTTCCAACCCTTCGGTAACGCGGCGGCGCTTTTCGTACTTATGGGAGCTTACCGCGGCGGTCCGACGACGTTTTCCGTCATCGGACTCGCATCGAAGCCGATCCACGTCTTCGGGAAACCATGGTACAAGTGTGAGTGGGTATCCAACAACGGAACCTCGATTCGAGCTAAAGCACAGAAGATTCTACCGGATTGGGGATACGGACGAGTCTACACCGTCGTCGTCGTCAATTGCACTTTCAATTCAAACCCTAACTCCGATAACACCGGAGGTAAACTCATTCTCAACGCTTACTACAACGAATCCCCCAAACTCTTCGAACGATTCACTACCTTAGAGGAATCAGCCGGAATCTACGACGAATCTAAATACTCGCCGCCGTATCAGTACGATTACCTCTACTGTGGCTCGTCGTTGTACGGTAACGTGAGCGCTTACCGTATGAGAGAGTGGATGGCTTACCACGCTTGGTTCTTTGGTGATAGATCGCATTTTGTTTTCCACGATGCTGGTGGAGTGTCTCCAGAAGTAAGGAAGGTTCTTGAGCCGTGGATCCGAGCTGGGAGGGTTACGGTTCAGGACATTAGGGATCAGTCTCAGTATGATGGTTACTACTATAATCAGTTCCTTATTGTTAATGATTGCTTGCATCGGTATCGATACGCTGCGAATTGGACCTTCTTCTTTGATGTTGATGAGTATATCTATTTGCCGCATGGGAATACACTTGAATCTGTGCTTGACGAGTTCTCGGTTAATACTCAGTTTACGATTGAGCAGAATCCAATGTCTAGTGTTCTTTGCTTAAACGACTCCTCTCAAGATTACCCCAGGTACTACTAATCTCAGCCTAAAAAAAAACACTTATAATGTAATTTGGAATCGACAAGATTAGTGGTAGCACTTTGGAATGTTGTTAGATGGCTTATGAGCATTGTTTTGTCTTTAGGATAGATGATACTATTAGCATCGAATCTGGTAATTAGCTTTCACTTAGATTTGATTCTTGCATATGTTTCTGGATATAAAAGGTCATGTAAAGGAACACACTTGTTTCTTACTTTTGTTTGGGGTTTTGTTCAGGCAATGGGGATTTGAGAAGTTGCTGTTTAAGGATTCAAGAAGGAATATTCGGCGTGACAGGAAATATGCGATCCAAGCGAAGAACGCGTTTGCCACAGGAGTTCACATGTCTGAAAACATAGTAGGCAAAACGTTACACAAGACAGAGACAAAGATCCGGTATTACCATTACCACAACACCATAACTGTGCATGAGGAGCTTTGCAGAGAAATGTTACCCAATTCAGCAAAGAAGAAAGTGACATTGTATAATAAGCTTCCGTATGTGTACGACGACAACATGAAGAAGCTAGTGAAGACGATTAAAGAGTTTGAGCAGAAAAAACTTGGGACGGATGTGAAGAATTTCTCATGACCATGACACCAACGACATAACTTAATCTCTCTAATAAAAGCATTTTGTCTATAAAAGTATAGTTTTGTTTCTCTGTTTACTTGTATCCATTTTTCCTTCTGTTTTGTCCTCTTTTTACTACTCCATTTCATTAATGACTTTTTAATCAATAGAACTATTTTTTGAATTAGTTGTGTATTGAACCTATAAAAATCATAGCCACTCAGGACCTTTGACATACGAAACATCGTTGGACGAAAACTCTTTTGTCACAAGACAATAATTGATTTAGCTAAAGGTTTTATAAATCAATGATTCATTCGATGATGGAACTCTATAAAATAAAATATACTAAATTATTAAAAGCAATTAAGTCAAAGGTGGTTCTTAGTATTAGATCTGGAAATTAGTTGTCACTGTAATCCAATTCTTAGGCAAGCCATAGGTAGTTCTAGTGTTTCTGAATATATAAAAATATAAGATCATGAGAAGGACTGGACCAAACTTGATTCTCTGTCCCTTCTGGTATGGCTATGATTATACATGAAAGTGGTAAGATTCTACTTGTCATTGGAAGAAAATGAACTTTTCTGAAGTACAAATAGCAAAACACTACTGAAGCATATATGCTAAGATCTAAATAAAGTTGCTCTATCATACAATATGTTTTTATTATACTTTGTCTCACAATGTGGTCCGTATTTATCTTTTAACTTAAATATTTGGCCTTAATTATGGTCCTTATCTAAAATCTAAATACTAGTTATTGACATTCAGAACAAAAAAAAAATTGAACTAGTGGCCAAGAGAGCCCGAATGAAGAAGGTCATGAGAAGGCTCCCAATCGATGGAAGAGGAGACGATCATCGAGAGCGTGATTAGAACCTGAGATACCAATGGGCGCGAGTCAAGATCAGTAGCGACACAGCTCTTGGCAAGTTGAGCCATGGTGTAAGCCAGCTCCAACGGATACTCATTCCCAAGAGATGGATCCATGAACTCTTTTAACTTTTCTCTCACATTCTCTCCTCCAAGCACATTGTTGATCTTTTTACACAACATCTCCACTTCTTCTTCTTCTCCTTCCGTCTTCTTGTGTATCGTCACTGCTTCTCTCCCTGAAAGAAGCTCAAGAACCACAACTCCAAAAGCAAACACGTCTAGTTTTGGAGTTATGACTCCGTTCTCCACATACTCTGGAGCCAAGTAGCCTTGCGTTCCTTCAACGTGTCTTGTCAACTGAAGATCAAGATCACCTTCATCAAGAATCCTCGCAACCCCGAAATTAGAAATCTTGGCTCTGAAATTAGAATCAAGAAGTACGTTTGTAGATTCCAAATTCTTATGTATATGAGGCGGCGTCACGTAGTTATGAAGATAGTCCAACGCCTCTGCCACATCCCTCGATATCTCAACTCTCTGTTTCCATGTCAGAGTCTTCTTACCCGATGAATGAAGCCAATCACTAATCGATCCGTTCTCGGAATACTCGAAAACAAGGTACGATGTTCCTTCACGGATACAGAAACCAGAGAGACGGATGATATTGGAATGGTTTAGCTTCTTCAAGAGATTGATCTCAGAGGAAGAGACATCTCCTTTGATCACTTTCACAGCCGCATCGTCTCCGTTGATCGTAGCGCGATACACAGAGCCATTGATTCTGTTCACTTCGCTGAAGTTAGAAGTAGCGGATTGAAGATCCTTGAATCTGTAAAGAGTTAAAGACTCGATTGCGGATTTTAAACCAAAAGCTTCTGATGAATTTGATAAATCAATTGACCATTGGCTCGTCGTTGTGGGAAGAGACTGTTTGGTAGATGAATCAGTGAACTTGTTCTGTTCCGTCGCCGTCAACGTAGAGAGCGACGATGGCCTCTTCTTAGACTTTCGTCTGTAGAAGCAGAGAGCTAAGATTGAGATTAAGAGAAGCAAAGCAGCAGCTCCGATTCCAATTCCGATGTAAATCCATTTGTGAGAACAAGAAGATGATCCCGGAGGATCCACCGGCGTTGTTTGAGGCGGCGTAGAAGCAACAGGAGGTGGAGGAGGCGACGGAGATATAACGATTTTGGATGGTTCAGTTCTGAGAGGAACAAGAATCGGAGTGAAGAAGAAGATAGTGTCTGATTCTGATTTAAGCTCGTTGCCGTCGGCTATACCGGCGGTTGTGCTGTTGAACATGTCGGCGATGACGGAGATACTATCTCCCATGGCGACTAAGTAGGTCAAGAGGTATTTGAATCCGGCGGCGGTTTGTTTCGCGGTGGGGCAAGCACATCGGAGAGGAACGAGGAGGTTTAATCCGGGGGTAAGCTCTTTCTCGCCGTAACGGTTCTGTGACATCATGGCTTGACACGTGGATAAAGCATGGTAAGTATCGTTAGCCACCGAGAAATAAGTCTCTTCTCCTCTGTTGCCGGAGAGATTGTAAGTGGCGTTGTGCTGGTAAAATCCTTCTCCGGAGGAGGCGGAGGAGCAGGAGCAGTTAGCTGGGATGACGACTAGTTGACGTGTGCGGATCGTGGTGGTGACGGAGGGGAGGTCGTTGATTGATTGGATCTCGGCGGCGGAGACGTTGAGGAGTTTGGCGATTGAGTCAGCCGTGTTGTACGGTGGTTGAGACCAGAAAGTGAGGTAAGAGCGGCAAGAGGTCGGGCCGTTACAGGTGAATCCGTTGGTTATGTTGTCGAAAGTGCGGACCTCGCAGGCGAGCTGGTGGTTGTTCACGTACGGTTGCTGAGCTATCGTCGGTGACGCGGCGAAAAGGAGGAGTAAGGTCGAGATAGAGAGCGCGTGGAGTATACGCGCAGTCATGACTGTGTTGTTTTGGTTTTGAAGAGAGCACAACGACATTAAACTTCTCCTGAATATAAACATAGGATGATCATTTAGACCAAAGGAGACGGCGAGGATTATATTAGTCAACATAACGCGTCGTATGTGTTGACTTTTTCGACGTTTTCTCATTGGTCGGATCATGCTAAAGATGAGGGAAAAAATGATAAGTGGGGTGTAGATAGAGAAACTTGGTACGTCTTTATAATTTTCTTAAGTATTGACTGGGTCAGTCAATTTGTTGAGTTAGTCTAGAAACATTGGATTTTTCTCATGCTGGTGTTAGATAGATCTTCTGTGAAAAAGACAATACATCCTCTAGTAATCACAGATGATACACTTACACATCTTAGAAGAAACCAAAACATTTAAGTATAAGTAGATTTATGTTGCCAGAATAATATTAGAAATTGTTGGCTGCACAAGTTTTTTTGATGAATTCTAATTTGGTTAACGACGAAGGTTAAGTCAATTTCTTCATTGTCAATCTAATAATCTTCTAAGCGATATAGCGTTGTTTCTTGGAAGGAAAGAGGTTCATTTGGTCTACGTTATAATGATGTTGATAGATGTAACTGGCACCACCATTTTCTCATCATCCTCCTATACGGAAGATTTCATTCGAGATGAAAACTCTCCCATATCAAAGTCAATGGATTTCTAACTTCAAGCGAGTTGGCCCGGAATGAACCTGCTAACTAGTTTGACAAATAATGACCCGACTATCAAAGTGATCCATGAACATGGCTTTTGGATTCCATACTCATGCTCCTAAAGGTTTACCAAAGAACTTGCAACCACTACAAGAAAATTTGTCCAAAGCCACAACAAAATTTGTCATATACATATATATATATAAGATTTTTTCTATATACATATACGATTATATAGATACATACAAACACGTTCTCTCTTTCACTCTCCGATGTCTTCCTCCTCCACCGACGTTTCCTTATACATGCCTTTTTCATACATAAAACAGTCAAAATCTGCAGAAACAAAAAGACTGGACAAAACTAGAATAAAACAGAAGATCTAACAGATTAGAGCTTGAATTAAGATAAACTGGAGTAATTAAACTTTAAGATCATTGAAAGAAACAACTTAGCTTCTTAGAGAATCAAAGGCAAACATAAGACTTCCCAAGCTTTCTGCAACAAATAAGCTCTCTTCAATTTTTTTAAAAAGAACAGATCTGGACAGATGAAAGAAATTAAAACATTGAAGTAAGCGAGATTCTTACAGATCTGGGAAGAGGGATCAGAAAGAGTGTCAAGCCTAGCGAAAGAGCTCCGATCTATGAGTTCCATCCATGGAAGATAGTGAAAGAGGCTATTACGAGGAGAGGAAAGGAAGAAAATCATTAGAAGTAATCAGAGTTTGAGATTGGTTAGCTTGCTAGATGTTGACGGAGAGTCTCGGTAGAAGAAGACATTGATGGTGTGGAGTCGATGGAGTGTGAGTGTGCGGCAGAAAAGGAAGGAGAGGAAGTGGGAGGGAGAGAACAAGACTTAGGTCAAAGAGAAGAAGCTACTAAATTAATTAGGATAAAGAGAGTAATAAATCAAATAAATGAAGAGTAAAGCGGTGACATTTTAGTGGATTGCTTTTCCACTTATTAGTCACGTACCTTAACCGTATAGGCGTATATTTACTGGGTTAGTAGTTTTTTTTTTTTTTTCAATCAAACACTCCATTATATTAAGATTAAAGGTTTACAAGCTTCTTTATGAAGAATAGCCAAATACACCAATAAACTTACACATAAAAACAAAATAAACTACAAACATCGATCTTAAAACGTACATAAAACAAGCTTTAAAACTTGATTTGAAACCATAAAAGTGATAAGATATATAAAGAGGACAACAAATCCTAAAGGTAAAGAGTTGCCACACAAAGTGAGACCACTCGTAGTGAAGGATGACCGACCACTACCACATAGTCAGCCACATTGATAACCATTGCCGCAGACGTTGCAAAAGAACGAACGCGGTGTTTGGATTCTGTGCGTGCACCAAAAGTCCCTGGAAAGGGTTGTCACACGCTGGACAAGACGAGAGTCTTGAAAACCAAGAACCTGAAAGGACACTTGGAGAGAGTGTTGTATTGCACGAAGCTTCAATTGCCATTACTACGCCTTCCAAAAGACATAATCGAAGAGGAGAGGAAGCAAAAAATCTCTCCTTATAAGAAGATGTTATTGTAAAATGTCTCTCATCGAATGAGGAAATTAAACTAATTTCATTAGAACAAGTAACCTCCCAAAAGAGGGAAATTCTTTCACATAAGAAAATTGATAAACATTGTAGGCACAAAACAAGAAATACAATAACAAATCCATTCGTTAATTTGCCGGAAAAATAATCATGTTTAGAGATACTTGGGCTGGAATGGGAGCACTTAATACTTGTTGGGCCTAAGTCCATTAAATGAAAAATGAAAGATTGGCCATGTGTTAGCCCACTAGGATTGAGAACTCCGTTTAGACGGGAAAACAAGGTAAACGACATTCTTCTCCGTTGCAGCTCCACACTAGATTTGAGCAAGGTGAGGCAGCGGTGCTGCTTGGAGGCGGAACTATCATCGACCAAGAAGGTCGAGAGGCAAAACAGAATAGTTTTTTTGGAGGGATTACCCGAGATAAATGGAGAATTGGCTGAGCTAGAGAAAAATCTCGACAACGGCAAACCGTTTTGTCGAAAGGAGAGGTCAGTCGTTACAAGTGTAGCCAGCGGAGTTATGAGAGAACAACAACTCGCTAAACTAGGTGAATCTGCTTCAGCTTTGGTGGCTTTGGTGCTAAGCGGTAGAAGGGTGATAACGGATGGGACTTCCGCTCCAAACAGGGTGTCAGAAATGGCTCTCACTGGGACTGAGGACTTTCTCTCTATAGAGCATGAGCGTGTAACAGATCTATCCCATGAGAAGGAAGACTCCGAGTCTCTCCCCAAACAGGGGGAAGTCGGAGCTAGCAATTTTACAAAGGAGATCTTGCCGGAAGAGTACGTTGACCGGATATGACCGAAAGCAAAACTGTCTGAGACCAGATCTGATAACTCAGCCCAGTGGAGATGGCCGGAACCTTTAAGGAGAAGCATAGAAAGCTCATGAAACATCATGAACTCTCTATTTTGTGTATTTTGTTAGTTTTGCTTTCGGTCTATTATTTAAACAAAATAATAGCCACAAAATACACAAAATAGCTTTTCTCTATTTTGTGTATTTAAACATCATGGACTAGCTAATGAAAGAGACTTGAAATTTTACAAAACTGAGTTTATCTCTTTTGGTTAGTTGTTTATGTGTTAGACATAATTCTATCATATAGATTATAGATCAAATAATTTGTTTATCATACATGTAAGTTTTGGAGAATAGAATTTTAAGCAGCCACAAAATAACTATAAATAGCTACACAAATAATAGACACAGACTAATCTTTTGCTAATTTATGGCTAACTAGCTACAACTAGCTATCAATTTTTTTTTGTGGCTACAAATAGCCACAAATTGCTACAACATAGCCACAACATAATTTTGTGTCTTGTTTGTGGCTAATATATGCTAGCTACAAAATAGTTGTGGCTGTCTTATGGCTTTGGACAGATTTTCTTGTAGTGAACGCAAAACGTATGGTTCTCATGGATACAAAATCTAATAGATGGACTTCATTAACACACAAGATGATGGACACTAAAAGCATATTGAGCCTTTCGACTGCACAGTGGGACTATTTTATCATCATAATACTCGACAAAGAAAACATAGGTCCATTGTCAATGGCATCAGGAAGATCATTCTCTGCTTCCCAATCAAACTAAAGAATGGGACATACTTTCCTAAAATGCCGCGAAAATAATCGCCCATCCTTGTGGCATAACACAATTATAGTAGAACAGAACATATCAACTACAGAATAATTGTAAGGACCTGAAAAGATGTAATCCGATTTTTACACCTCACCAATTCTAATACAACTTGTATAAAGTCTTCCAGTATCGGTTTCACAGATGGAAATCCAAAACCGGGCAAACTTGGAGAAGGTTTAGAGTCAAAACGAAGTATCAGATTGCATATTAAAAAATCCTTCACAGTGGTTGGGGTAACAACAAAAAAGTCTCCATCTTTTATTCGTTGTTGTAAGTGACAACTATTGTGTCTATACATGATCTTTCAGCTATATGGGGGGGGGGGGGGGGGGGGGGGGGGACCTGACAAAAAACAGTAGAAGCTAACTTACAACCACCAGATGTTCAACTTCAAACTTACAGTAAAAAAAACTCAATCTTGTGGCTTATCAGATCTGTTCTTGTTTCCATATATCAAACCAGTAACCTACAAATAACATTTAATAAAACCATTGATATTTGAAACAACATCCTAACAAAAAAAAAAAAAAATCAATCGCAAAAATGAAGAACGTTCGAAATATATATATACCTGAGGATCAGCAATTGGTTTCCTTTTCTCAACGTATTGATTTGAATCAGCCATTGCTGCAAGAGCTGCTCTAGCCTAGTTTTAAAACAAGAGAGACAACCCAGAAAAATGAAAAAAATAAGAGACTGATTCCCATAAACTATATAAGATTGTTGAAATTAACAAAAGATTGTGGGTACCTCTTGTTCTTTTTTAAGATCTTGAGCTGGCTTAATCCAGAGAAAATAGGCAATAGTACCGGCGACGACCCAAGAAGCGGCACTCTGACCACCTCTAAGACCACCCATGGAATTACCGATGAAAGACCTCACGTTCCCAATTGATCTTCTCCAGCTGCTAGCCATTTGATTTGATTTGATTGATGAAGATGTGCTCCCCAAATACGACTGGTGGTCTAGGTGTTCTTCTCTAAGGACTTTGTTGGATCTCTTCTCCGAGGGATTGATTTGCTTGACTTTGATGATTCTTCTTCGATATGGGAATTGAAGAAAGTAAAAGCAGGCGATTTGATTTTGATTCGCATTTGCTTGGTGAACACTGCCAAACACTAAACCGGTCGCCGATACGGTTTAACTCCGTTTGTGATTAACATCATGCGGTTGTAATTTCTCCACGTAGCCGAGATCTAATATATATTGTGGGCCGGAAAAAATAACTGTTACCGCCAGTCAGCCCATGGATTTTGGATAATGTAGCTGAGTAGCTCTAATCTTAACATATTATTGTGTGTGGTATAAATAATATAAATTACAATATAAAATTAAAATAAAATTGTAAAACTTATAAAAGTATTATATAAACTTGGTTTTGTGACCAAATTTTCTATCTCTATATAAACTCATGTAATCTCATTTGAGAATAATCAACCAATTTTCCTTTTCATTTTAAGAGTCTATCTCTTTGTTCTTTGTCTAGAACATTTCTTTGTTTCTTGGTGTGTAATATCCAAGCAACAGCCTCCTTTTGCTGGACTAGTGTGTCATATATAGCAGTGATTAGAGTTGGGAATATCAGCAGCCTTCTGCAACTGCTGTGCGACCCCTCAATCAATCAAATCTCCCTTGTTGCACCTTGCACTTTGGCGAGTTTCTATCCTTTTTAGTCCAGCTGAGTGATCCTCGAATTTTGGGCGTATCAATAAATAATCTTATTTTTTTAAAAATTTCTGATGAAATGTTATATTTATTTCGATTTTTTTGAACTTATGAGCGATGTGTCATTAAATTTTCATCAAGTTTTTCGGGTTATTGTTAATTGGAATCTTATTTTCTTGTATAATTATTTACTTTCTAATCTCTTCAATCATATTCATACTTCATTTCTCCTATCCTTAATGGATAAAATTGTTAGGTAGAAGATATATATAAAAATAGTTCAGTATCATTGATTTGTTGTAAGTTTAAAAAAAAAAAAATCTAACCGCAACCGCAAACGCTTGCAGAAAGCAGTTTTTGGAATTCATTGGTTTCAAGCGAGCGATTGAAAGCGGTTTGTGTGATTTGTACCAATCGCTAGCAACCAGAGCCGGCCCTAAGACCAAGCTGATGAAGCAGGTGATTGTGGCCTTTTTTTAAGAATTAAATTTCGGCCTTGTTTTCAAGTGTATGTAGTGTAGTGGTATTAGTCGCTTGATGGTAACAATTTTTTTTTTTTGGTCAAAACAAAACAGCCTTTTTTTTCCTTCGATTATGGTCTTTAAAATTGTAGAGCCGGCTCTGCTAGCAACCGTTATCACCCGCAAACGCTACGTTTGCGGGAGGTAGCGGGAGAACCAGTCCGACCCTAAAATTTTGTTGTTGTCGTTAATAAATAAATTTTGATTGGTTTCACTTATGAAGGTCGTTTAACCGCTCGAATAATCACTAACAAGACATTTGGACGTATTGGTTGGAAAAGCATTAAAGAAAGTAATTAAAATTTAATTTTGGTTGTTGCAAACATCAATTCTAACCATTAAAAATATATATAGGTTGCACAATTTTTTATTTGTCATTTTACACTTTGCTTTTGGCATTGGATTGCATAGTGTTTTCATTGTATTACCAGAGAAATTTTTTATTTTGTACTTTATACAACAGAAAACATACATGTGAAGGTTTTAAATGGACGACAAGCAAAGTTGAGCAAAAAATATACATAAGAAAGACTAACGAAGTGGATGAGGAAACATATTAAAACAGTCCACCTGGCATTTGGACTAACGAAGTGGATGAGTTTGCAGGTTCAACAAACCTACAGATACTCGGATCTGGGGTCGGTGTGTGTGTGGAGGCAGATGGTCAAACAGTCCACCTGGCATTTGGACAAGAAAGAAGAAGAAAAATCGAAAACCATCTCCGTCGGCCGATTTTAAATAAGACTCTGCTCTTCTCTCGGGTAGTATCGAGAGATCGAAGATGGCTGCTGTGCATAAAGGGAAGGTTTGTGTAACCGGTGCCGGAGGTTTTCTTGGTTCTTGGGTCGTCGATCTTCTCCTCTCTAGGGATTACTTCGTCCATGGCACTGTCAGAGACCCTGGTACTCTCTACCCCTCCGACCCTTTTCCTCTATCCCTCTTTTAAAAAGTTTCCACCTTTTTCCTCACCCATCTCTAGTTGATCGGACTATTTATCCACCAATATTTGTAACTCACCTCACCTGTGTGTTCGTGGAAGTATAAAGTCTGGTCAAAATTGCAAATTTCATCTACTTTCTTAGGGTTTAGTTTAGATTTGCTAGTTTCTCTTCTGTCTGCGGACATAAAGGTTTAGCCTTTGAGTTTGTTTGTTGTTCTGATGAAGAGTTTTACATGGTTCTTGTTGTAGATAATGAGAAGTATGCTCATTTGAAGAAACTCGATAAAGCTAGTGACAAACTCAAGCTCTTCAAGGCTGATTTGCTGGACTACGGGTCTCTTAAATCTGCTATTGCAGGCTGCAGTGGTGTCTTCCATGTTGCATGTCCAGTTCCATCATCTTCAGTCCCAAATCCTGAGGTCAGGATTTCATTCCTACTATCTATTTAGCTGGCTATATGTTGTTACATTGTCTCACTCACTCTGCTTCCACTGTGTTTTTGCAGCTAGAATTGATCGCACCAGCTGTGGATGGCACGCTGAATGTGCTTAAGGCATGCATTGAAGCAAATGTTAAGCGTGTTGTGTATGTTTCCTCTGTAGCTGCACTTTTCATGAACCCAATGTGGTCAAAGAATCAAGTGTTAGACGAGACCTGTTGGTCTGACCAGGATTTTTGCAAGAAAACTGAGGTTAATGCATATTGAATCCCTGATCTCACTTGTTGAATTACACATATTTTTTTCTTTCTCAAATCTGACTTTAGTCTCTCTGCAGAATTGGTATTGTCTGTCAAAGACACGAGCAGAAAGTGAAGCGTTTGCATTTGCAAAACAAACCGGACTTGATCTTGTCAGTATTTGCCCTACCCTTGTCTTGGGACCTATACTGCAGCAGCATACAGTAAATGCTAGTAGCCTGGTTCTTCTCAAGCTTATTAAAGGTATGGACAAGCCTCATCACATCTGGGATTGTTAGAAGCAACTTGTTATATAACTTGGTCTTGATTTTTTTTACTTGACTGTGTTGCAGAGGGTTTTGAATCACGTGATAACCAAGAACGACATTTGGTAGATGTGCGTGATGTGGCTCAAGCTTTACTCTTGGTTTATGAGAAAGCAGAAGCTGAAGGCAGATACATTTGCTCATCCTACTCGGTTAAAGAACAAGAAGTTGTTGAGAAGCTGAAGAGTCTTTATCCAAATTACAACTACCCAAAGAGGTAAGCAAACAATAGCACATCTATCTGCTCGATTTGAGTAGAAACCATTAAGGTTTAATAAACTGTTTTGGTTACTTTCATTAATAAACAATGTCACTTACCTTTACATCAGTGTGTGAAGTATCTTTAAGACCTTAACTTTGTCCAAACTCTACTTATCCAATGTCAGTTACATCGAAGCGGAAGAAAGGGTGAAGTTGAGTTCAGAGAAATTGCAGAAGTTGGGTTGGACTTACCGTCCTTTGGAGGAAACACTTGCGGATTCGGTAGAGAGCTACCGGAAAGCTAAGCTTGTCGACTAAAAAACTTGGAAAGAAGAACAAAAAAAAGTGTGGTGGTCATGTTCTTGGCTCTATATGTTAAAGTGTTCTCATCTGCAATGCACATAACACCTCTCTCTTTCATCTTTTACTCAATAATAAAGAGTTGTGCACATATTTGGCTTTTTGTGTACTTATCTACAAAATGGTGTTACTTTATAGTTTCAGACTTTCAGTATCAAACATTGAAGTTTCTACTTTTCTCTGTTTATGAATTGTTTTTGAATGCCCGAGATCTTAGTCCGGTTCAATGAAGAAATTAGTTCATAACTCAACCAGTTAATTAAACCGGTCCGGTATACTATCAAACGGGGAAATAAACCAAGATATTATAATCGGTCTATATATAAAGTTGTACTGTACTTGGACCGGAGTCGGACCTGGATCAGAACCGGACCCAGACTCGTTTTGCGCCGCTCGGGTAAACTAGATTTTTTCTTCTCTGTCATAACTCCGGCGAAGTAGCGTTAGTTGAACTGAGTCATGGCCGCGAAAGCTCCCGATTCCGGCGGATCTGGGGAAATTCTCCCGATTACTCCCTCTCTCTCCGAAACTACGTCTGGTGTCACCGCAGCTTCGCAATCGACTCAACCGCCGTCTTCTTCTTCCGATGTCGATACAGTCTACGTACCTAGCTACTCTCGTAAGTCTGCAAACGCCGAGGAACCTTGGATTTAGTTTCTTGTATTCTTACTGTTTTCTTATGGATTTTGAACTCGTGCCATTGATTTGACCAATTAGGTTGGTTCTCGTGGACTGACATCGACGATTGCGAGGTCCGGTCACTACCGGAGTTCTTCAATTCGAAATCTTCTTCCAAAAACCCTAAGTTTTACATATACTTGAGGAACTCAATCATTAAGCAGTACAGAGACGACCATCCTCGGAAGATTAGTTTCACTGACGTTAGGAGAACCCTAGTCAGTGATGTTGTCTCTATTCGTCGCGTTTTTGATTTTCTTGAGTATTGGGGACTTATCAATCATTCTAGCTCCTCCTCTGCTAAGCCTCTCAAGTGGGACGAAAAGTCCGCCGGAGATGCTTCTTCTGAGCCTCCCACAACTGTCAAAGAAACTGCCAAGAGAATCTGTAATGGCTGCAAATCTATTTGCAGCGTAGCTTGTTTCGTCTGTGATAAGGTTTGATATTTACTACTCTTCGTCCCTCTAACATTAGTTGCACTTATTTTAGGTTTCACTGAGTTTTGTTTCGTGGATGTTGGCACTAGGAACATAATAGCAAAGCTTATACTTATGAAAGTAAGTCCATTTTTCTCTCGTTTCAGTATGAGTTGACATTGTGTGCGAGGTGCTATGTCCGTGGTAACTATCGCGTTGGCATTAACTCCACAGAGTTTAAGCGTGTTGAGCTTAGCGAGGAGTCAAAAAAAGTGTGGTCCGAAAAGGAAACGCTGCAGCTGATGGAAGCTGTTATGCACTATGGAGATGACTGGAAGAAGGTTGCAACTCATGTTACCGGTAGAACCGAGAAGGACTGTGTGTCGCAGTTTGTCAAGCTTCCTTTTGGGGAGCAGTTTGTGAAAGAGTCTGACTCTGAGGATTCTTTGGAGGCATTTGATAAGATCAAGGGGTCTGCTGATCTTGAATCTGGAGGAAGTGATAAAGAAGGTTCTTCTCCCAATAAGCGTATGAGATTAACACCTCTTGCAGATGCAAGCAACCCAATAATGGCTCAGGTTTGAAATTCACTACGATCTGACTATATGTGTTCTCTCTCTCTATCTAGGTTAATCTATTTGTGTCAAGTGTTCAACATGCATGAGTACCACTAATATTCTTAATAATTTAGTCAATTTTGTTGTTAGGCTGCTGGAGAATATCCCAGTGTCTGCACTGTGCTGTTTCATGACTTGCATAAATGTCTTTTAAAGACTCTAGAGCTAGGCCTTAAATTATTGAACTCTAGTATTATCGAATTCTTGGTGACATAGAAGGGCATTCAGGAATTATGTACGTATTAGATAATTTCGTACTTGTGTTACTTGTATTACATCTCAACTGTTATGCTTCATTTTTTAAAACTCTTAATGAGATTCATAAAATCATGTCGTCTCCAGGCTGCTTTTCTTTCAGCCTTGGCTGGCACAAAAGTTGCAGAAGCAGCAGCTCGAGCGGCAGTGACAGCTTTATCTGATGTAGACTACGAGGCTGAAAAAAATGCCACTGGAGACCCACATCGACAAGGTATTTAAAGACTTAATAATCAACGAGGCTGTCTCTGTTTGCAGTTCATTTATGTCCCACGCCAAACCCACCAGTGACATTCTGTTTTTTTTCCTGATACACAGACGCCAATGCTAACTCGGGTGGTGACATTACCAACTCAGAAAGAGCTTGGGCTGATGCAAAATCTCTGATCCAGAAGGAAGAGCAAGAGGTAGAAGGAGCCATCAAAGAGATCGTAGAAGTGGAGGTCAGTAACAATCTCCAAGTTCCTGTTAACTATTTTTTGGTGTGTGGTTATGCTTGTTTTTGATTGATTTTGAAAAACAAAATTGGGGTTCACAGATGAAGAAGATTAGAGATAGGATTGTACATTTCGAGAAACTGGATTTGGAAATGGAGAGAAGCCGGAAACAATTGGAGGATATGAAGAACCTGCTTTTCACTGATCAATTAAACATTTTCTTCCACACAAGAAAAGCCCGGAAATCTGAAGATAGAGTAGATTGTTAAAACTTAAAAGTTAAAATGAACTTAAAATTCGAAACTGTTATTTCTTATTCGAATTTTGCCTTGTTAAGAAGATGACTCATTGACTCGTATTGTAGTTTACTTGAGTTTTGTGAGGTAACAAAATGAGATGAGATCGAGTTGGTGGTATATAAATAAGGGTGGGTGGGTATATATAATTAAGTCAAACCGAATTGCAACTGCAACGAAGCATCTTACTCTACATGTTCAAATAGAAAACGAACTAATTTTTCATCTTACTCTACAGTCTACCGTTAAAAATTTGCCCGACTGGAGACGGGGACTAAATGGTATGTAACTATTTTATGGTTTAGAAAGAAAACTAATTTAGCTGAACACATATGATTCACAAAAAGTTGAGCTGAATCTATCCCGTACGTTTTAAAATCCTATTAAACTATAGAAAGTTCATTTTCACATTTAAAAAGATAAGTTATTTTTATTGGGTTTTAAATTATTTCTCTAATATATTTGATTATTAATTCAGTTATCTGACATACTAGTCAAATTTTTAACTTTCATATATACAAGTCACAACTTTTTTTTTATTAAGTAAAATTTCTCTATAAAACGATAAAATTTATTAGGTTTTTGGAGAAATTCAATCCAGAAATAAAACACTGTAGGTTAATTTTCAAATGTTGTAAGTTACCAAAATTGTTTATGTATCTTCGTAAAATGCTATATGTATTTTTCTTTCTTCCTTATTCCGAAACCAAACCATAATTATTAATATATATTTAAATCATATGATGTAAGAGACTTTTATATTAACTAAATAATCAATAAAATTCATTGTTGGTACTTTAAATTCTAAATACATTTAGAAAGAAAGAAACATTTACATGTTGAATTAAACATAAACGTACATTAATAAATCATGTACGTCTATATACATATAATGTAAATATTTTTCATCTTTACATTTGAACTAAAAACATGGTCTTAGTCCATGAAAGACCATATTTTAGTTCTAACCCTAAAGATGGAAAATAAAAAGGTTAAGTGGTTAACTATGTAGTTTGACAATTTTAGAAAAATATTTTATTTTGTTTTCTAGCAAAGTGAAAAAGACCAAATTTTTTGTTCAGAAAATTATAAACGATTTTTCTTCCATATGCGTACGAAATATAAAGATATAGACATCATAATAAATAGCTTATTGTGGTTTTATATTTGAAATTAACATGTACGTAGAATAGATTTCATGTCATAGTATGTTATATGTACATAGTAGTTTTGTTGTTTGTGTTTTTTACATGAAAAAATTTAGAACTTGCGTAATCTTGCATTTTTTGTAAGACTATCAATACAGATGATACTTATTACGAAGGATAAATTTAATAATAATATAGATAAAATTATAAAACTCGAAATCTTTTAAATACATCAAACATCCAGATTAATTGCCAATAAACACTTCAAGGTCCATAAGAGGGTTTCCAGCTCACCATAAAACAAGGATAGACATCTCCGTGAATCCTTCAATCCCAAATGCATTAATATACACTCCAAAGACACGGACGGTCATATCCGGTCCATTGTTCTGAAGCATGCCAAAACTCATCAAATAAAGCTTTGTTGTTTAGGTTTTATTTAGTATGTATGTATATCATATGTTGTAATTCATACATCATATATATTATTTAGTACTCTTTCTAGTTATACGGTGTACGAATTTGATATATAGTATACATAATCTTACATATATCATACATTATTTTAGTTGTTATTCATGTAAATTTTGCTTCACACTGTTAAATAGAGTTAAAAATAACTTTTACATAATTTTGCTCCAAATCTTTTTTCTTTAGTAACTATTACAACAAAAACCTACTTTCTACTAACTTTTATATATTGTAAACAATTTTTGTTTACAAATTGTAAAAGCTAATTTTACGTGTCAATAACATATGTTTCTTATAAAAAATAATATATGACGTGGAAAGTATTATATATGTATGCATCAATAATATTTTTGGGTCATTAATATGTATGTTTTACAATATTATTGAAGCTAAATTTTACATATTTTACATGTCAATAAAATATGCTTCTTACTAAAAAACAATATCTGGCGTGGAAAGTATTCTATCTGTCTACATCAATAATATTTTTGAGTTATTAATATGTTTGTTTTACAATATTATTGAAGCTAAATTTTACCTATTTTACGTGTCAATAAAATATGTTTTTTACCAAAAAAACAATATCTGCCGTGGAAAGTATCATATTTGTATGTATCAATTAAAGTTTTGGGGTCATTAATATATATGTTTTACAACATTATTGAAGCTAAATTTTACCTATTTTATGTGTCAATAAAATATGTTTCTTACAAAAAACAATATCTAGCATTCAAAGTTCTATATCTGTCTGTATCAATAATATTTCGAGGCCATTAATGTATATGTTTTACAATATTATTAGAAATTAAATTTTGTATCTATTTTTTTTTGCAAAATTGATAAATGAGATCTCTTACAAAAATATCAATAGTTAATCTAATTGATATATAATATACGTATATAAGCTAATTTTACGTGTCAATAATATATGTTTCTTGGAAAAAAATAAAATATGACGTGGAAAGTATTCTATCTATCTTTGTCTACATCAATAATATTTTTGAGTCATTAATATGTTTGATTTACAACATTATTGAAGCTAAATTTTATGTATTTTACGTGTCAATAAAATATGTTTCTTACCAAAAAATAATATCTGACGTGGAAAGTATTATATTTGTGTGTATCAATAATATTTCCGGGTCATTAATATATATGTTTTATAATATTATTAGAAACTAAATTTTGTATATATTTTTTGCGAAAGTGATATATTAAGTCTCTTACAAAAAGATCAATACTTTATCAAATTGAAAAAAAAAAGTATAAACTTTTTGGGTGAAATATATTATTTGGTGAACAATTAGATAAAAATGTAAAAGTAAAAAGGAAAGAAAGTGTAAATGTTTAAAATAAAAATAAAAAAGAAAAAGTGTAAAATATTAAAAAAATGAGACTATAATAAAAATAATTAGATATCTCAAAAATTACCCTTTTGTCCTAGGACTATATATATAAATAAGATTTTCTTGTCTAATAAACAAAAATAATAAAAACCCTAAAAAACAATTGTAGGCAGACAGAGAGAGAGAGAGAAAGACAGATCCCCTTTGGCTCTTTGTCTTTTTTTTTTTTTTTACACTTTATTCTCCTGAATTTTCTCCTCAGTTATCTCGTAAGTTTTCTTTTTCTCTCTTCCTTCTCTCTCTTAAATTCAATTTTTTTTTTTGCTTTTTTTTCTTTATTGTAATTGATTAATAATTATCGAGAGTTTCTGTTTGATTTTTTCTGAGAAAAAAAAATCTGGAAAATGTTTAATATTAAAAAAGTGATTTTGGGTTTAATTTATGATTTTCACTTTAATCTTAAAATTCAGAAACCTTAAAGCGCGATCCGCTTTCTCAATGGTTTTTGAGTGAGTCAGTGAGTCTGAGCGAGAGAGATCTAAAAATCCACAATTGTTACAAAATTTGGTGTTAAATACTGAATCTTTATAGGCGTAGTGTTTAATTTAATAGATTTAGGGCTTAAAGTTTCGAACTTTTCATTGGATATGGTATAAATCTTGTAGTTGAAACACGGAATTGTCTCTCTTGGGCGTTGTTTGTTTAGATTTTAGGGCTTAAAAGTTTCAAACTTTCAATGGAAACTAGGGTTTTGTGGGTTTGGTTGATTGTCTACTACTAACAATTTGTTTTCCCCTGTTTTTTTCTTGGGGGAAAGTGAGAAGGAAAATGTCAGGATCTGAGTCAGGTGTAATGGCGGGGAGCAGAGAATCACAAATGAAGTTTACAATGGTTCTTCACCAGCAGCAGCAGCAGCAGCAAGCTCCCCCGCAGCAGCAACACAGCCAAGCTCCCCCCCAGCAGTCTCAGAACATGCAATTGTCATTTGGTGACGAAGATGGAAATGATGCTCTTTACAAGCAGCCGATGAGGAGGTCACCATCACCACCGCAGCAGTACCAACCTGGTGAGAACCCTGTCTTGAACATGAACATGCCCGGAGCTGAGCCTGGAACCATGGCTGAGGGTGGGCCAGTGAAGAAGAGGAGAGGTAGGCCGAGGAAGTATGGACCTGAGAGTGGTGAGATGTCACTTGGCTTGGTTTCCGGAGCTCCTTCTTTCACGGTGAGCCAGCCTAGTGGTGGCAGCAGAAGCGGCGGAGGAGGAGGAGAGAAGAGGATGAGAGGAAGGCCTCCTGGTTCTAGCAATAAGCCAAAGCTCCAAGCTTTAGGTATGTGTATTTATATATATATATATATATATCATTGATTCTTCTGATAATTGGAATCTTCTCTCGCTCACGTGCTGCAATTAGAAAGTTCTGTGTCGGCTGTGTGCAATCTATTAGAATATAGTAAAAAATGGTGAATATGGTAGTAAAACAATGACCTTGAGAATCCCCGCAATTCCTAATAGACTTTTATGCCCTTTTTAAGCGTATCTTCTTCAATCATCTTTGCTTTTTGCATCCCCTCCACCAATCTTGACATGTTTTGTGGCTTGCTTGCTTTGCTTTCAGGCTCAACTGGAACGGGATTTACCCCTCATATACTTACCGTGAGGGCTGGAGAGGTCTTTATCTTCTTCTATCTTCTTGAATTTCCTTATTTAATTGTGACCATGTCTAAAGATTGTCTAAGCTTTATCTTTCTAGTAATTGATCACCAACCGTCTTTAAAATCATGTGAATTTCGAGTGTGAGTTGTTGTCTTTTAAGGTCAATAAATATTTGGTAACAAGAGAAATGTTGAACTTGTTCAGGGTTCTCTTACCTGTTTTGTTGTGCTGACATTTTTAGGTCCATATGTTTTGGTATATTTATGATTTTGACTGTTTGTTTGATCTATGTGGGACAGGATGTAGCATCCAAGATAATGGCCTTAACTCAGAATGGGCCACGTGCTGTGTGTGTCTTGTCTGCAAATGGAGCTATCTCCAATGTGACTCTTCGCCAGTTGGCCACGTCTGGTGGAACCGTTACATATGAGGTATCGAGATTCAGCTTGCAAAGTTCTCCAGTCCCCTTTTTTTGTCTCTGATTTTTGCTGCTGAATCCTGGTGCTTTGTATAACATTGACCAGGGGAGATATGAGATTCTGTGTTTATCGGGATCGTTCCATTTGATGGTGAGCAATGGTCACAAAAGCAGAAGCGGAGGTCTAAGCGTGTCCTTATCAGGTCCGGATGGTAATGTCCTAGGTGGTAGCGTAGCTGGTCTTCTTATAGCAGCATCACCTGTTCAGGTAATTTCTGCCTTCTTCCAGTTCAAATATTTGATTATATGGATGGTTCATAAGATCAATTTAAGGACACATTTGGCTTTCAAATTACAGATTGTTGTTGGGAGTTTTATCCCAGAAGGACAGAAAGAACCGAAACCACATGTGGGACAAATGGACCTATCACCACCCACAATACCGCGTGTGGCCCCAACGCAGGTGCTGATGATGGCTCCGAGTAGCCCGCAGTCTCGAGGCACAATGAGTGAGTCATCTTGTGGAGGTGGACATGCGAGCCCTCTTCATCAGAGCACAGGAGGACCGTACAATAGCACCAATCATACCATGCCCTGGAAGTAACCAAGTGATCTTGGTCTGTTTAAAAAACCAACAACTTCCTATTATTGGAGTGATTTGATGATTTCTATCCTTTTTAGGTTTTCTAATTGTCTCTTCAGACAAGATTAATAACTTTTATCTATTTTCTATTTTGGTGTACTTTCAGAACCATAATTTATTTCAGAGATTAGAATATCCTAATTAATGTAGATCTTTCTTTTATTTTGTGTTTCTCAATCTTGAAAACATTTTTAACTCATGTAAAACTTGTATTGATTACAACATCAATACAAGACTGCATTTACATATGGTGCTCTTTTGCTCTCTTCAATAAAAACCGCAATGAGAAAAACCCGAGAGCGCAGGTTTGCCAGAACCACCCCATTGCATTTCCTGGGTCGACTCGTTTAGCCAGAAACCACGCATAGATTCCTTCTGCAACATGTAATCCCACTGATATGATGAAGACAACTTTTACAATAGTGATTGTCCGGAAGAAAAAGAGGTGTAGGGCTCTTAAGAAAGGCACAGGTCCTATGTCGGGTAACCATCCTGCAGCAAAAAGAGCTGACATTCCTAGTGTAACAGCTATCCAAGTGAATATGGTTGGACCGTCTAAAGATCTCCGTTTCCTTTCCTTCCAGTATGAGATAGTTGCAGCCATACCTTCCCGGGAGCTCTTAAAAGGCACATATCCAAGCTCTTCCTTGGCTTTGAGATATGAGAAATAATGGGTAACACCAACCTGCAACAGATCAAAAGATTCATACAAGTTGGGTATGGATTCTAAGCCGGAATATGAGTGGGAAGAAAACTGTTACCTTGTAGACTTCAGCAGGAAGGATAAGGGGCTGCGGTAACCAGCTCTTTGATAGCCATGGGTATAGGACAGTGTAGACACCTTGGAAGATCTTACCCAAGGACAGAGCAAAAGGTACAGAGACTGTAAACTTGGGCAGGTCATAGTCTAAACTTCTTAGTAAGGGGTGTAGGAACTCAAAGGTATTCACCGGGGAACCTATAACATCGCAATTCAGATTGATTTAGCAAGCAAAGTTTTAAGGCTAAATGTTTAGATACGCCTCTCGTCTTGAGAGTGTCTTAAGAGATGAGTTACCATCAGAGACAAAATATGGTTGACCAGCAGCGACGGGCTGTCCTTCTCTGCCAGGAATGTTGTCCAAAAGTCCCATGCTTGCCAGGATGATTGCTAGGACAAGGTTTTCAACATAAATCCAGTCTGTTTTGATACTCGGTCCACCGATCTTGAAGAAGGCCAAACCCAACTTTGCTAGATTAACTATCCTAGGAAGATGCCTGTCCTCACCAGGTCCATATATAGCCGCTGGTCGGATCGCACATGTGTACACCTGTTTGCCCCCATTCCTACAATAAGCACAGGCAGAAGGGAAAATATATTACCCTACCTAACAGACACCAGATTCTTCAAAGATATATTGAATCAAGAAACAGGACTTACTTAAAAGGTCTGCCGTTACTCTTGAGAACCAACTGTTCTGCAATGGATTTACTTCGGCCATAGGTATCGACATGATCATCAAGAGGGAAATAAGGCAAACTTTCGTTGCCGTTCTGAATCTCCTTACCACCAAAGACAACATTGTAAGTGCTGACATAGACAAGTCTTGTGATCTCGTGTTTGAACACAGCTTCCAAGACGTTACAGGTCCCGTTAATGTTAACCTCGTCACAACGACCAAACAGAAGCATCTCTTTACCAGACATACCATAGGAAGCAAGATGCAAAACACAGTCCGCACCATCTAAAGCCTTGTCTACATCTACTTTCTTAGTCACATCCCCTGTTTCAACATCATCAATTCCACTAAAATGTTTAGTATAAATCCAGAAATTGACAAGAGAGCATTGTGTGTGATCTTAACACTAATTCATAGGATTTGAGATTTAAGAAATTAAGAGATCAAATCGATGGAATTAAAAAGTTAGATAGAAAAAAGGGGTCGATGGGATTGAAACCTTGGATGCAGCGAACGCCACTGTTTCTGAGATCATCGGACCAAGGAGAAGAGTCGCGGAGGTCGAAAGAGCGGACTTGGCGAGCTCCACGGCGAACCAGCTCTAAGCAGAGGGCGGCACCGACGAAGCCGAGACCTCCAGTGACGACGAAGGTGTTACCTTCGACTCCTTCGTTCTCACTCAAATGCATTTCTCTCTCTCTCTCTCTCGAAGTTGACCGGCAACGAGAACGACCCGGCGTGTGTGACTTTTACTTCTCTCACACACACACACAGCTAATGGCCGGGCCACGTGTAACTTTTACTTAATTTGTTTTATTTATTAGGTAACACATTTTGGTGGAAAAGATGGTAAAATAAAAAAGACGATTAAATTGAAAATAATCGATTAAAAAATACTTTTAATTTTAAACATATGTGTATAGTCAAAATTTATTAAACATTTTTTTTGTTTTTTGAAAAATCTATTACTCTTGTTTAATAAATTACTCGGTTACAAACTTGTATTCACTATGCTCTCGCATATTTAATCAGATTGTTATGTGTTTTATGCAGATTAATAAATCTATGTAAAATTTTAATATATATGGTTTATAAATACATTATTATATAGATACATATTTTAATAATTAACACAATACAATTCCATTTTTTGTTTTTTTTTTGAATTTGGTTGCAAATCAAATTTCTAACTTCACAATATTTACAAATAATTCAAAATAAACCAAAAACAATATTTGATGAAATTCAAAAGATTTCATTTTTAAAGAGGAAAAAAAAAAGAAATATCTTAGCTTTCAAGTCTCTCTAAACGGCTAAAAAATACCAAGTCTCTAAAAACTCTTCATTAATTTCTCTAACAGCTTCACTAGTTTTTTACTAATTCCCCGAGAGACACTCTTCTTCTGATCGATTAGATAAAAAAATTCAAGCCGATGAACCTTTTTTAAGTCCTCAAATTTCTCTCACGGAACCACTCAAATAAGTGCTCTCGGGTCATGCTCCAAACGTTAGACATTTTTATACTGTAGTCGCTGAGTTTAGTTTTAGTAGGGGAACACAGATTTTGGACAAAAAGTTCAAGCTTTGTTTTTTTTCAAATTGGGGGTTTTTTTTGTTTTAATTTATTTATTTATTCCTAGTGATCTTGAGTTTAGGGTTTTAGGTTTCTTCACTGCAATGGCGAGAAGACATGGATGGCAACTTCCAGCTCACACATTTCAGGTTTCCAAGCGTTATTTACTCTCTATTAAGGGTTTTTTCCCCCTTGCATACTTCACTGAGTATTTTGATTGCTTTTTCACTTTGGTTTGAACGATTTTGTGCAATTCCTGTCGTAATCTGCAATTGTGACAAGTTTGTTCCTTTTTCTTGAAAATGACATTAAAATGCTTTGCTGTTATCAGGGAATGTGTTACTTTGTTGTGACATCGCTTTTAAAAATCTCTTCTTTTCCATCTGCTTTATGTGTTTGTGGATAAACACACGGTTGAGCTTATGTATATATGAGTATAGTTCATGTGCTTTATAAGATCCATTTCATTGAATTTGGATGGGGTTCTCTGTGATTGTTCGTTTATAGAACATGTTGCTGTTTCAGGTTGTTGCTATCACTGTATTTTTCTTGCTGACTATCGCTTACTATGCCTTCTTTGCTCCGTTTCTTTGGAACAAACTCTATGAATATATTGCCATTGGTGTTTACTCTTTCCTGGTAAGAACTAAAAAACGAATCTTGTTATACAAAGCTCTCAAATTTGTTATTTATATCTCACAACTCTCTTTCATCTCTCTTTTTGCCTAATGGTGGTTTTTATAGGCGTTTTCGGTTTTAGTTCTGTACATCCGATGCACTGGCATAGATCCTGCAGATCCTGGAATCTTTTTAAGGACTGATAACACTCCAGCACATAAGTCACAGAACAGTAACTACGTTCCTGGTACGTGCTCTACTGATATGATGATGCTGTGTATAGGGGCTCGCATAATTCGGATACTTCTTTCTTATGGTGATGTCTCCTGTGGCAGATAATGCCTCAGCTATTGATGGTGGGCCATATATTAGACACGGCTCAGGTTGCTGTAATGTGGTAGGAAGATTCATTTGTGGTTGTTTAGTAATACAAGATTGCCGTAGAGATACCCAACAAGAGCAATCAAACGAACCAGAAGAAGCTCTGTTCTGCTCATTGTGTAATGCTGAGGTATACTAGTCTATTTACTTCCTGGTTACAAGTTTGTCATTGCGTCTTCTTCTACAGTAACAGCACATTCTTTTTTTTTGTGTCGAAGGTACGTATGTTTAGCAAGCACTGTCGAAGTTGTGGCAAGTGTGTCGATGGGTTTGATCATCATTGCCGAGTATGCAATTTAAAAAATGGGCGTTGGGGTTTCTGTCTTGCCAATTTTTCACTGATATGTTAAGTGTTTCTTTTGCCTTAGTGGCTAAATAACTGTGTGGGGCATAAAAACTACATCAGCTTTGTGTGTCTTATGGCGGCAAGCTTTTTATGGGTATGTTTTCAACAAAGTGTTTTTTTACTTTAAGGCTGATTCTGCCTACATCCATTATATGATATGACCTTGCAAAAACAATGGTGACAGCTTATAGCTGAATTTGGAGTTGGTGTTGCTGTATTTGTTCGATGTTTCGTGGACCAAAATGCAATGGAACATCTTATAACTGAAAAGCTTGGGCTTGGTTTCTCCCGTCCTCCATTTGCAGCTGTTGTGGTATATATTCTCAAAGGCAGTACTGGTTTATTCTGTATTTTATCAGTGCTTAATTTCCAACTTGAGCTTGCTTTTCTCATTCTGCAGGTTGTTTGTACAACTCTCTCGTTACTTGCTTTGATACCTCTTGGGGAACTTTTATTTTTCCATATTATTTTGATCCGAAAGGTTTTGTTTTTACTTTTGTCTTTCACCATGTTTCTGAATTTCTGTTCTCCTCTGACAAATAACATAACATAACAATGTATTGAAGCTGAGCTTTAATATGTAACTTTTGTGGGTGCAGGGAATCACAACATATGAATATGTTGTTGCCCTGAGAGCGCAAACTGAACCACTTGGACCATCTGTAGATGAGCTAGACCAAACGAGCCAGGTTCCTTCACCTACAAGCTCAGCTGTGACAGCCGCGAGTGGTAGAAGCTCTCTCGGAATGAGCATTCAATACCGCGGTGCCTCCTTGTGTACACCTCCAAACATATTCATGGATCAACAGGTAAGAAAAAGTAAAATCTAATAAGTATTTTTCACATCCTTCACTTGTAGCTCTTCATCTTTCTGTCTCCAGGACGATGTTATCCAGCATTTGGAGCCTGGACCTGTACGATCCACCATAGATCCCGACGCACTTTCACAGAAGAAGCCACTTCAGCGTCAACAAGTAAGGATCAATCCATGGAAGCTGGCGAAACTCGACTCAAAAGAAGCATCTAAAGCAGCTGCAAAAGCGCGTGCATCTTCATCAGTATTTCTTCCAGTAAGTTCACGGCAAAACCTTTACAAAACCAGCAGCAATGTAAGCGGGAGAAGCAGCCCCGCAAGTTCCCATCACGCTAGAAAAGGCAAAGCTGATTCAGAGTCTTGTAGCATTAGTAGTCCAGGTTTGACGAGAGATCACTTCAACCCAATGTACATGTCATCACCAGCTAACGAGTCACCATTAAATGAGGAAGAAGAAAGCAGAAATGCTGTTGTTGCAGCTAGAAGAAACTTGCCTCCAAGCGATGAGAGTTCAGTCGTTTGGGATCCTGAAGCTGGCCGGTTTGTATCGTCGTCTAGGATTCCAGGAACAGATTTTGGAGGTCCTCTTGGTAATGAATGTGTAAACACCATAACAGGTTCTGGGACTGAAGGTAGCAGAAGGAGTAGAGTAAACCCTTTGACTGGTTATTTCCAACAAGTAAGATCACAGAGAGGAGACCAACTTCCAGTGTTTATGCCTACTGATTCTCAATTGCACAGACATTTATCTACTAGCTAGATTCCATTAGAAACCATTTTTGTTGATCACCAACATCTTTATTTCCATTCAGTTTGTGTTTCTTAGTTCTCTTTTTTCTTTTCTTGGTAAGGAGGCAATTTTATTGGTTTTAATGGTAGAGAGAATAAAAAAAAAAAAAATACAAGAAACAGATAACATAGTAGTATCTGATTCGAAAACCTTCAAAGAAAAAAATAAGAAAGAAATGAGTCTTGGATCTGACTAGGAAAGCAAGCAAAGTTGATGCCAAAGTGTAAAATAATTTTAGAATGTTTGTCATGAGATCCAAGACTCTCAAAAGAACACTAAACTTGGAACATAAGAGCAGCTACGCAAGTAATTCCCGCTGTCTGTAATTGTCCCGATATCTAAGCCTCTGAAGTATCTGTTTTCTCCGATGATGTAAGCTCTGTGGGGAGTGGCGGGGAGTATTTCATGGTCATCGTCATCAAAAACAACCACCGCGCTCTCTTCCTTGTCAATGAGGAAAGTCGCATAAAAATAGAATGGTATCATATTATCAACGGCTAAGAACTTGCTCCACGACACGGCACTGGGCTCTATCTTAGTAGTAACCCAAATCTGCATCCCAAAGCAATTCGAAGGCTGGAATAACACCGCAAGCTGCTCTTCTCCGAATGAAGACAGAGTCACAATATCATAATAAGACTCAAACGGAAGAGGCAGATGAGGTCCAAATGTCTCTTTAGTAAAATCAAAACAGAGTAAGAAATCAGGTACGTCGTCGTCAGCTATAGCAGGCAAGTACGTATTTCCCTTCAAAGACACGCCACCTAAAAAAAGCTCTATATTCCGGCTAGGAGTAACATCAAGAACCCTCCATGAATTAGACTTGAACTCGTAGATCTCGTTCACACATCCATTCATCTTGGGAGAAGTACCAAATCTCAAAATTTTATAGGCGCGACACGATTTGCTCTTGTCATATCCGATAACGTGGGTGTATTCGTCAAGAAGAGATCTGTGTTCGACGCAAATCCACCGAGTATGCCCTGTATAAGGGTTCCATACCACGAGCTTAGGGTTTTCTTTCGTAGTGTTGTCTTTCGTAGTGCATAACAATAAACCCTCGCAGTGATATATTTCGTATATAGCATCATGATCGTTTAGGCTAATAAGTTTACGTCTACGCTTTATTTTTGGACCAGTGTTGTTGTGAATTCCATTGAGATTGAGGCTTATTAGAAAAGCCCTACAATTTACCACCACGATCACCAGAAACTCCCCTTCCCTTGCCAATATTGCTGCGTTACCAATGTGCTTAGATATAGTGTTCCACGTTTTGCATGTCAATCGGACTTCCCTCATCGATTTTGCCGGAACCCTAGAGAGTATCTCCTTTACCAATTCTCTTGGAAGATCCGACATCTTCTCCATTGTTTTTTTTTTCAAGTTACGATTTCTTCTAAGTTATATTTGTTATATCGTTTATATTTTATATAATAAGTATGGTTTGAAAAGTTACTAACTCACCACCAGATCGGGACATATATCAATTTTACACAAATTTCTATTAAAAAAAATAATTTCTACAAAAAACAAGAAATAAAAAAATTAGCTATTAACATGATCATGACACGTGTCACGTATACTGATGAGATGTTGACACGTGTCAAAAAATAACATTAAATCTAAATCTACATAAAATTTATATGTTTATATCTTTAAAAATTCCTAAATTAAAAAGAAAAATTAACAAAACTAATCTGTTTTCTATTGTACCCTAATTATATTATACATTTTTCTCAATTAGATTTTGACATGTATAAACAAAAAATAATTCATTAAGCATTAAACATGTATATTATTATTAATCAATAAATAGTGAATAACAAATTTAAAAAGAATAGCATAAGTTATGTCAAAAGAATTCTTATTTTTGAAACGTAATAGGACAAGCTAATTAAGAAAATAAGATTATATCTACAGAAAAATTATGTTTGTGAAGTAATCTTACTACAGTGGTCATTGGTAACTCCAATTGTACAAGACACCATCACACGAGAGATTGTATAAGGCACCATCACACGAGGGATCAAGTCCCGCTATCTATGAACCGGCCAGTTGTTTCTCAAATGTTGACCAAAAACATATTATTTGTTTATAACAAAAGCTTTGATCTTTGATTTTTATTTCCGATATAATTTTGCCGATCTATTGTGTGGTCTTTGATTCGTGAGGGTTCTTCAATGGAAGCTATCAGATGCAATGAAATGGAATCAAAGTATATAAATCCTGCTAATTTAATCAATGATGGAGACACTGATGGAGGTTCCAAAAATGATTTTACAGTTAGTAGCATTATAAGTTTGGAAGATTAGTCGGTGATTGATATTTATGGTCAAAATCTGGAGTTTTCTCTTATGAATAATGTTGATGATTCTGGTACTGAAACAAGAGCTGCTTGATCGAGTAATTGAGAAGCAATTTTCAAATTTGGGAAGTTGGAATAGTAAACCGTTTTAAATTTGGTTTCAAACCGGATTTACGTGGTTTCTATCGGATTTGGTTTGTAAACCGTTTAAACCCAGGTATATGGAGAAATATATGAGAACTTTTGATTCAGGTAGAAATAAGTTTAGAATTTACAATTCAAGAATATTCGAGACGAGTTCATAGTTTTAAGTAGTTTTAATATAATGTGATACACTTCTGAGGAATAAATAGGTCGCTGATCCTTAACTTGATTATGACATATGTCATGTTTTGGATTGTTTATAAAATGTCTATTTTGTTTATTTGAATTATATAAGACTTATATATATACTATCCTGATTATAATTTTCAAATTTTTATTTTTATTATGTTATTTTTTCTCAGTTTCTCAACTTTTATTAGATTGGTCATAAATTCATTGCAATAGAGTAGATAACTTTCACCAGTTGTTCATACAAAATATCTTTAGAGTAAAAAAAATTCATGGTTAAAAAAATTATGTCACAAAACAATTTTAATAATTTAAAGAACTATAATTATTCCAAAATGAAAGTAAAACAATATAAATTTTGTTTAATTTGATCATAATATATTTTATAGGTAGTGATAAAGAGCATACTTTAATTTTGTAAGATCATAATTTTAATGATAAAAAATAAAGTAAAATTGTACATGCTTACTAATTAGATGTTGCTTTGATGAACTCTTTTCATGTAAAACATTTTGTAAATAAGTTGTGTAACGTTTTAAAAATTTGACAATAATAAAACTCATAATAATGAGTATTTGGCAAAAGTTTTGGTGGATATAATTTAGCTTTAAATTATTGTAATAATTGTTAAAATATATAAATATAAATAAGTGTATGAAGGTAAATAAAAATATGATTTTTTTCTAACTAAAATTATTTATATATTTAATTCAGGAAATACTTTTTTTTTTTAATTTGTTTAATATTTAGGATTTATTTTTTCAACAAATTTTAAACCCACACATCGTGCGGGCCCTTATCTATTATATGTATATGTCTCTTTAGTGTATATCTAGGCATGTCAATTAAGGTCAAAGTCTGTGGGTTGGCCCGGTCCGACACAGAAAAACACCGGGCTCGGACTTAAATATATATATCCAGAAAAAATCGGATCTTTCGGGCTCAACCCGTTCGGGCTATAGGGTTCGGGTTAAAAAATTTACCTATGATATTTTATATGAATTATATATTGTTTTATTTGGTTAAAGTATTTAATTTTTATTTAGTTTTAAACTTCTTTTTTAAAATTAAGCTCGCTGTAGTAAATATAAATGAGTTATTAAAATTTTGATTGTTTTGTTTTATAGTGCATTTTTAAACACTAATTTTTAAGGCTTATAAATTTGAATTTTTGATCTCTAAGATAAGCTCGGAAAATCCCGAAAAGCCCTGTAGCCCTGTTAGGGCCGGGTTCGGCTTTGAAATATAGGCTCAGAAATATTTCATGTTGGACCGGTTCAAATATATGCGGGCTTTACGGGTTTCGGGCCGGACCGGGCCAGGCTAGCCCGATTGACACACCTATGTATATCTCTTTATATTACGATAAAATCTCAACCATGTATTGTATATATGTTAAGGCCAATCCACTCATGAACATATCTATAAAGATGTACTAGATTCAGAGTTTATCTACAAATTGTATTTGTAGAAAATATAATCTCGATTACTAGTTAGGTTCACATTTGATCTTGGTCTACCGTCATCTCAATATTTATTTGATATACAATGTAAAACTCAAATTTATATTAATTTGGTTTTATTTAGTTTATGTATGCTTGAAATAATAATTGTTTCACCATAGAAGTCGGATTGAGATGACGGTAGACCAAGATCAACTGTGAACCTAATTAGTAATCGAGATTATATTTTTGTTAAGCTTGTAAACTATCAAACATGATTAAAACTGCCAGAAATTTTAAAAATGTTTCGAATCGGATAACCTAAATAGAGTTAGATAATTCAATTTTCTAATTTACCAAATATATATTTAAATCTAAAAATTAAGTAATTTTAATATTACATAATTTTAAACTTAAGTAGAAAACATAATTTAAGAAAAATTATTTTTGATAATTATTTCATATATATATCATAAATTATTTTAAAATTTTAATACTCTATATTAGATAAATATATATAATTATATATTTTTTCTTAAAAAAAGAAAAAAGCTTGTAGATAAACTAGCAACCCCGCGAGGTCCACCAACAATATATATATATTTATATATATATATATATATATATATAATTACAAATAAAAGTTTTAACTTTTAAATTGAATTTAGCAATCCAAATTTTCTTATATCGTCTGGTTATCTAAAGTTACCGTCATGCATTTATATTAAAAGTGGTTTTGATCATGTTTTTTTATTTTCCAAATTACCCATTCTTGTCTCGCATTCCCTATTCTCTTTCATGATATATGAATAGGCCTATAGATAAAACCCGCAAACTTTGACTATTTTCTGATAAAAGATCTGATATAGAGACAAACGTGGGAAGTGTATTAAACAATTTAGGTTTAATATAACTCATCAAAATTAATGTTAATCAATTGTAACAATTTGTATTTTAATGATTTTGGTATTATACATTAAAATATATTCATATATGTAAGCACAAAATCTACTTAATATTTGTTTCCAATTTAAAATATATATATATATTTCGATTGTTTAAAAAGGTTGTTCAAAATAATAATAATAACTGAATAATATACAATTAATGGATAAAATCTAAAATCAAATCGTTATAGTTTAAAATTTAGAACTCTTTGTCAAGATTTAGATAATTGGTTGTTTAGTACATATCATTGATATCAAAATAAATAAATGAAATTTACTTAACTATACAATTTGCAACAATCTTGAATCCAATATAACAATCCCAAAATTTTAAAAAATTCTCTCATTATCTCATTCGTAGTTTCGTCTTTTACCCATATGGCATATATATATTTAGAAACTGACATTCTCAAAAAGATTAGCATAGAAATACAGTACAAGAGCAATCAAGCAAGCTCTGTTCTCGGGAGATTAAGTAGTTAATCGTGGATCTGATTAGGTATATAAGCAGAGTTGATGCAAAAAGTGTAAAGTTATAGTCCCATTAGATCCAAGAGTGAAAAGAACACACTGCACTTGGAATATAAGACCATGTCTACTCCAGCAACTCTCCAGCAACTCTTCAGCAGAGAGTTGCTCAAATATAAACTAATGATTTAATTAATACTAAACTAATTAAAACAACATATTTAGAACATATACAAAATCATCTTTTCACTAGAATACTCCAAAAAAGTTGCTCAATCATTTAAATATTAATTTTTGTTAAACAAAACTTTGTTGAAGTCAAATGGTGTTACATATGAAACTCACAAATTTCCAACTTGCTGCCCTGTGAAATGGAGTGCAACCAACCTGATAGTCACAAAAGAGTTTGTGTTAACACAAATAACTGATCCAAAAGCAACAAGGCATTGAGAAGCTAGAAAACCTTGTCTGTGATGTTAATCTTTGCAACCTATTTTGAAAACGAAGAAGCAGCGAAACAAAAAATTGTATTTTATTTTTTTTTAATACCCAATGAGATTTTGCCACGTAACGTTGCTTCAAAGGATCTTCCGCTTCTCAGTTGAGAAGCGATTGTCAGTTGAGAAGCGATTCTCAGGAAAATGAGCAATTTTTTTGTGTTTTTGATATAATTTTGACCGAGAAATTCTTTGAGCAACTCAAAGAGAAATGCCACTGGATCCACTTCTCTGAAGAATCCCTTTTCTCCAATGATGTAAGCTTTGTAGCGAGTGGAGTTCCTTCCAACTCGATCAAAAACCACGACGCGGCTCTTCTGCTCGTCGATAAGGAAACTCCCCTCATATAGTGGTCTCATATCAACAACGGCTAAGAACTTGGTCCACGACACGGTGCTAGGCTCTATCTTAGTAGTAACCCAAATCTCCATCCCATAGATAAAGGCTGGAATAACACCGCAAGCTGCTCTTCTCCAAAAGCAGATAGAGTCACAATATCATAATAAGACTCAAACGGTAGAGGCAGATGAGGTCCAAATGTCTCTTTAGTAAAATCAAAACAGAGTAAGAAATCAGGCACGTCGTCGTCAGCTATAGCACGCAAGTACGTATTTCCCTTCAAAGACACGCCACCTAAAAAAAGCTCTATATTCCGGCTAGGAGTAACATCAAGAACCCTCCATGAATTAGACTTGAACTCGTAGATCTCGTTCATACATCCATTCATCCTGGGACAAATCTCAAAATTTTATAGGCGCGAAACGATTTGCTCTTGTCATATCCGATAACGTGGGTGTATCCGTCAAGAGATCTATGTTCGACGCAAATCAACCGAGTTTTCCCTGTATAAGGGTTCCATACCACGAGCCGTGTGTTTTCTTCCGTAGTGGATAACAACAAACCCTCGCAGTGATGTATTTTATATGTAACTACATCATCATGATCGTTTAGGCTAATAAGTTTACCTCTAAGCTTTATAAATGGATCAGTGTTGTAGTGAATTCCATGGAGATTGACGCTTATTAGAAACAATCTATAATTTAGCAACTGCTGCTATATGGTTGTATTGAAATATTGTTACAATTTTTAAAATATAAACCTAAAAGAACATAAACAATGCCAAAGCCTTAAGACAATATCATCAGCTTACGCTCATCATAATCCACAACAGATAAACCATTTTGAATTATGAAAAATACTTTCCCATCTAATCAAACATCCAAAGAGTACTCCAAAAATTAAATATACTTATATACACATAGGCGTTTCCAACTAAATTCGTTAAATTGGTAAAGTAACCCTTGGACGAAATATAACTTTTAATTGTTGCAGGCTTTACAGCATGTTAAGTAGAAATGGTAACATTGTTCTATATCGAGCATCACTATATTTACGAAGAATAAAAATAGGAGTATTTTTACAAAATTTATTTTTATAAAGAAAGACAAAATATGATAACCTCATGGAAAATGTTCACAAAGGTTTTTTTCTGGCCTGTAAATCATTTTTTCTCTAAAAGATTTGCAGCTTTAATTTGTTGTTATTACTTCTGATTCATTGAAATTAAACAGTTGAAAATAAATAATTCATATTGAAACACTGATTCAATTACATACATGCCTCTCTGACTACTCTCCCTCCATGGTAAACTATCATCATGAAGAGCAGGGGAGTTAGATGAACCCATAATATTTATAATGTAACGAATCATAATAACCAACTATAGTTACAACACAAACAGATAAAATGGCTAAACATCTGTTAATTATTTCATATATTTTTTATTTGCTTTTAGTTATTTTATTATATCTTAGATTTGATCCTGTAGAACTGTCCTATACCATATAGGAATACAATATGATAATAAAGAAATCGAAATCATAACTCAAGCGGAGTAACGTTTTTCATTGAAATTGAAATTGAAATCGAAATCCTGTAGAACTGTCCCCATAAACTCCCCGTCCCTTGCAGCTGCTGCTTTACCAATGTGCTTCGATAAAGTGTTCCACGTTTTGCAAGTCAATCGGACTTCTCTCATCGATTTCACTGGAACCACTAGAGACTATCGCCTCTACCAATTCTCTTGGAAGATCCGACATCTCTGCTATTGTTTATTTTGTTTCAAGGATCGATAAAATAGAAAGTAGGGTTTAATTTCTTCTTATAACGTCTCAGGGACATAATTGATTTCTTTATGTTTTTTACTTTTTTTTTCTAGGAAAATACCGTATCTACAGTTTTACTTTTTTTTCCTGCTTGATATTTAAACATAGGAAGAGAAGAAGACTCCTTTATTTAAGTTACAAGGAAACATTCTTCAAATGAAGCATGCCTTCATCATGTGTGTGCTTCAAGTTGTCAAGGAACTTGTGTTCATCAAACAAAAAGACTTAATATGTATCCACGTGCAATGCTTAATACTATACCCAGTAGCTTATACTTAACAAAATGAATCACCCCATCTGGCATTTTCGTAGCCCCAAAAAGGCCAACCGTTTAAAATAATACTTGGCATAATTATATTTGCAACATTCTTGAATCCAATTTAATGAGCTCTAATCAAGCTTATTAACATGCTAACTGTTACAAGATTGCCACCCAATAAGAGCAATCCAGGGAACAATAAGCCAACTCTACCACCCGTGCGTTCGGCTAGTGGTTTAAGTGTAGGAGTTGGATCTTTGTGCTCTCTAGTTCGATTCCATGTGGGAGGGACGCTTTACATCATGTCATAAAGGCTCCGATTGGTAACACCATTTAAACGAGGCGGTTAAAAAATTTTCAGCGGTTGTAAAGAAGGTAGTTAGAAAGAAGGCAGTTAGAAAAGATGGAAGAAAAAAGTGGATAAATTAAAATGAGTGGTTAAATATAGTAAACAAGTTATTTATAACAAATAATATAAAATAAATTAAATTATGAAATCATTTTGAAAAAAAAATTCTATTTTTATAAATTCCTTTAGAAAATAATATATATGAATATTATTTTTAAAAATTTAAATAATTTTTTTAAAAATCCAACAACCTCGTTTGCAAACGAACCACCTTGTTTTTGGGGCGGTTGGCAACCGCCCGTTTTCCCCCTTCCAACCACTTTTTTCAACCATCTTTTCCAACCACCTACTCCAACCGCTTCTTCCAATCGCCATGTTGATTGGTAACCTTCAAGGCGGTTCGTTTGCAAATGAGGCGGTTGAAAGTTACCAATCAAACCCAAAATATTAACAAAGGCTGGTCCGGACAATGAGAGAAATTAAGGCCGAGGCCCGAACTCCTCCTAATTTTAAAAAAATATATATTAAAAATAAAAATAAATAAATAAGCCAGCTCTGTCCTGCGCATTGTGCAATGCTAACGCGCGCCCGGTGTTTGCTAGATTCCATTAGAAACCTCTTGTAGACCACCAACATCTTTATTTGCATTCGAGTTTTGTTTCTTCTCTCTCTTTGTTACTTTGCTTGGCAATGAGAGTTTTGTTAGTTTAGTGGTAGGAAAATAATGATAATATAAGAACAGACTTTTTAAAAAATGTATAATTAATTCATCGGAAAGTCATCAAAATAGCAAAAATAAATGGTGTCGCCACGAGAAAAAAACTGGTAGAGTGATGTTGCAGATCACTTGCCAGGTCTTAGAAAAGAGAATAAGTAGTGAATCGTGGATCTGCTAGTGAATCGTGGATCTGATTAGGTATATGACAAATATTATTGAAATAAAGTAGTTTTATTGAGTTGTCTTTCATAAGATTAAGGCATAAATACATATATATAGTGGTTAACTTTGACATATTGCTAAAGCAACATAATGTAAACTTTCCTACACATAAGGAAATAGCTTGCACAAGAAGTAATATAAAGATCTAGACTATTCTTCGGGTTGGGCTTCACTTCATTAACGTACTTTACTGTCCATATTACTTGGTCCGCATGATACACATCTTGCTTCCCTAATACTCTCCCGCACGACAAAGGTGTGACGCAAAAAGCAAACGCAAACTATGAAACCATAAAGCAGAACACCTATGTCGTAGATATTTTGTCGAGGATGGACAAATCATGTCAACAAAATCCTCAGGTTATAAACTTCAATCTTGAGAAGAGGGATGGAACTTCAGCTCGTCTTCAGTTTTGGTAAAAGAGAATAATAACATCCCATGGGCGCAACTCCTACAGCTCCACAAACAATTGTCCTTATCTAGGACAGTCCACAAATTGGACTAATAATAACATAAACATAAGCGTTCCAATAAACTCCCAACTCCCCTAATGGTTAAACCATAACCAAACTCCCCCATAATAAAGGAAACTAAAAGAAAATATAAGAAATATTCTAGACTCAAGAATAAATCCCATAAATATAAATAACTATTTGTGAAAACCCAAACCCTTAAAACATTAAAAAATCTCACCAATACTTGTGCTAAACCAACCCAAGAACTATGAATAAAACCAAAACGTTAACTTATAATAATAAAGAAATAATTATGAAACAATCATGTGGACGTCAAAGCATCATTTGCTTCACGGACATCATCTGTGTCGTCTCCCTCACCATCATCTTCAACGTCATCACCTTTCATGATCATTAGGATCACAAAGTTATCACAGCGGAATTTAGAAAACCTTTAGATTCACAAGATCGCCTGCTCTGATACCATGATAAATTCGGGCTTTAATATGGGCTTCTAACTCAAAACCAATTGGCAATGAGTGGAGAAGCTCTAACCTTTTTATATATTACTTAAATCCTTTACATATTTTCGATGTGGGATATATTACACTAACACCCCCTCTCACGCTCAGGCATGACCATCTGAAGCGTGAGCATATGTGGGAACAACATCCACGGGGTGGCCCAACAAGCAATCACAAATATTTGTCATGGCTCTGATACCATGACAAATATTATAGAAATAGAATAGTTTTATTGAGTTGTCTTTCATAAGATTAAGGCATACATATATATAGTGATTAGCTTTGACATATTGCTAAAGCAACATAATGTAAACTTTCCTACACACATAAGGAAATAGCTTGCACAAGAAGTAATATAAAGATCTAGACTATTCTTCAGGTTGGGCTTCACTTCGTTAACGGACTTTACCGTCCATATTACTTGATCCGCATGATACACATCTTGCTTCCCTAATAGTATATAAGGAGAGTTGATACAAAAGTGTATAAAATTTCAATCCCATCAGATCCAAGATGGTTGTGTAATTTTCCCGAGAACACTCTGGTTGTGTAATGCAAGAGTCAAAAGCACACATTGAACTTGGAACATAAGAGCACGCAGCCAAGAAACAACGTTCGTTGAATCTTTATTTCCATCAAAAACCACGACGCGGCTCTTCTCCTCGTCAACAAAGGAAACTCCCATTCAAAAAGTGGTCTCGTATTTCGACGCGGCTCTTCTCTCATTGATTTTACCGGAACCCTAGAGAATATCTCTATTTCCTTGGAAGATCCAACATCTTCTCCATTGTTTCTGCAGATCGATGTACATAGAAATTAGGGTTTCTTCTTATCTGGCGTTCTCAGTTTCTCAGAAAACGCATATTATGGTTATATCTAAATATATACTTAAGGTGAACTTATCAACAAAGTCGTTGCAGTATAGTGGTAAGTATTTCCGCCTGTCACCCGGGTTCGATCCCCCGCAACGGCGTTTTTTTGTTTTCATAATGTTTTTTTTTCTCCCTTTTTTTTTCTTTTCCTGATTAACTTTCTTTTCAAATTTCCCATAAATATTCATAATGTTTTTTTTTCTCCCTTTTTTTTTCTTTTCCTGATTAACTTTCTTTTCAAATTTCCCATAAATCCGCAAATTCGTTCATCTCCCGACATTTCCGATTCAAAACCATTAGAACTACAATGGAAAAAAACAGAGCAAATTCTCCAAAACAAGAAAAGAAAGAAACCCAAAAAAATATATTAAAAAAAACAAAAAAAAAAAACAGAAAATCGCCATCACCGTCTCCCGGAACGACGGAGATATCCCGCCGTTTCTTGGCCGTAAAATATTTGAAACTGATGATCGTAAAGAAAGCACATAAGACAAAGGTACATTAACAATTCCGTTTTAAAAAAATGGCTGGAGGAGGAGGTGGTAGCACTTCTGGAGAAGGCCCTAGAGAGCTCGATCAGACTCCGACATGGCCGTGTCCACTGTTTGTGGCGTTATCATCTTAATCTCTATCGTTCTAGAGCTCATGATCCACAAAATCGGAGAGGTATATAAAAAAACACAAATCTACCACAAAATATTCAAGACAATATGGTTTTATACATAATGATTCACCCATTGATCCTTTGTTTATAGGTTTTCACGGAAAGAAGGAAAAAAGCTTTGTACGAAGCTCTTCAAAAGATCAAGAACGGTACCAAACTCTAGAAAACCTTCGAAATTGTTTTTTTTTTTTTTTTTTTTTGTTTCCGTGCGTTGAAAGTTAAAACGTTTTGACTATTGTGTTCCTGATTTTGCAGAGCTAATGGTTTTAGGATTCATTTCTCTGCTACTAACATTTGGACAAAACTACATAGCGAGCTTGTGTGTTGCTTCAAGATACGGCCATGCGATGTCCTTTTGTGGTCCGTACGATGGTCCAAGTGGTGACTATAAGAAGCCAAAGAGTACCGAACACTTACAACGCCGTGTTTTAGCCGATGCTGCTCCAGCTGAGTGCAAAAAGGTTTAAAACTTCCTTTTCTTTTTGGCTTAATTAGACAAAATGGTTGAAATTGATGAAGAAAGACTGATTTAAATGTTTGCAGGGTTATGTGCCGCTTATATCACTCAATGCGTTGCATCAAGTGCATATCTTCATATTCTTCTTGGCTGTGTTTCATGTCATTTATAGTGCTATTACCATGATGCTTGGAAGAGCAAAGGTATATGATGTTTAAATTTAAGGCTGTTGCAGTGTGTATGTGCTTGTGAGATTTTGATTGTTTGGGTTGGAGTCATTATAATGCAGATTCGTGGATGGAAAGTATGGGAGGAAGAAGTCATACATGAACACGAAATGATGAATGGTTAGATCATTTGTGGTTATAGTCTCAGATGCCAATCACATTTATTAAAAACAGGAAAATCAATTTGTTTTTGCTTTGATGCATGTAATATACAGACCCTTCAAGATTTAGGCTAACACACGAGACATCATTTGTTAGAGAGCATGTCAATCCATGGGCCAAAAATAGATTCTCCTTCTACGTTGTAAGATTCTGTTTGTGTGCTTCTTTACAGTTTACTCCATCTCTTGTTTCTACTACCTATCTAGTAGCAAGAGAGAATTTCATTGTTACTCTTTTTTGTAGATGTGCTTCTTTCGTCAAATGCTGAGATCTGTCAGAAAATCTGATTATTTGACGATGCGTCATGGGTTCATAAGTGTAAGTTCCTTGAAATCATGCAAAACCAATCTTTAACTTCTCAAAAACTTGTTTGAGACTTGTTTCCAAAATCCTCTGTTACTTAGGTCCATTTGGCACCCGGGATGAAGTTTAATTTTCAAAAATATATCAAAAGGTCACTGGAAGACGACTTTAAGGTAGTCGTGGGAATAAGGTACCTCTTAACACTTGTTCTTTCTTACACTCACACTCATATTTCTTCATCGTTTTCTAATACAATACAATTTTACATATCATTCCGGTAATGCAGACCCGAGCTATGGGCCTTTGTTATGCTCTTTCTACTCTTTGATGTTCACGGTTAGTCTTTTTATATATTGTGTTATAATATTCTGTAACATATATACGGAGCTTAGAAATCTAATTGTTCTCGTATACTATTTTAGGGTGGTATGTTACTGCTGTGATCACCATGATTCCACCAGTTGTAAGTGACCAAATCCACCTTATCTCTCTTTTGCTTCCATTGAAAGAGCAATATAGAGAGGAGAAAAAACCAACTAATTGTGTTTGGTTTGAAGTTGACATTAGCTATAGGAACCAAGCTTCAGGCCATCATATCAGACATGGCGTTGGAGATTCAGGAGAGACACGCGGTGATACAAGGGATGCCACTTGTCAATGTCTCTGACCGGCATTTCTGGTTAAGTCGTCCTGCCTTAGTCCTCCATATCATCCACTTCATTCTCTTCCAGGTATAACTAATCGCCTCTTATAAAATGAAAAGATTGAAAAAAGTATGTATTTTTCTATGGTCTAATTAATCAGCTTACTTGATTGTTCAGAATGCCTTTGAGATCACCTACTTCTTCTGGATATGGGTAAACAAATACAACACACACCTCTCTTTACCCATTATGTATGTCTCCTTGTCTCACTAGCTCTCCTTCCATTGTTGCAGTATGAGTTCGGGTTACGGTCCTGTTTTCATCACCATTTCGCGCTCATAATCATACGTGTGGCTCTCGGGTGAGTACTAAATTCATCAACAACTTCCCACCTTCTTTCGTGAAATTTGGTTTTCTTGAGCTACAAGAATCTTTATTTGAGTTTGTAAAATGTAGGGTGGGAGTACAATTTCTATGCAGTTACATCACACTTCCTCTTTACGCTCTTGTTACTCAGGTATGTCAAAACGTTTATTCTTCATTGTAAATCACTCTAGAGATTTTAATTACTTGTTTTTTTTTTTTTTTTCAGATGGGATCAACGATGAAGCGATCAGTGTTTGATGAGCAAACATCAAAGGCGTTAAAGAATTGGCATAAGAATGCAAAGAAAAAGAGTGAAACGTCAGGTCAAATGCAGTCTCCAATGCCTAATCTCCGACCTAGAACCGTCGCCGATATAGAGTCTGCTCCGGCCAACATCACGGCTAGTGTTGATGTTAAGGAAGGAGATCAATCTCGTAAACCTGGTGACAATTTAAGCGGTCCCTAAACCGGTCAAAGACACTACTTTCACTTAACCGGCTTACTCAAATATAGGTTTAAAAAAAAAGTAAATCAATTGTTTATGTAAATGTTTGTTGTATGTGTTTTGTTACAATTAGTGCGATTTTGTACCATCTTATCAAAATGACACACTGCAAAAACATGAGCCATATTAGCTTATCGGCTCGGTTTTGGTAAATGGACAATACCGAAATCACCGACCAAACTGGTTTTGTTCAATTTTATTTCGGTTAAAATCAGCTTTTGTTTGTTCTATTGCACCAGTCAGTTTAAAACCTTGAATTTTAAAAATTACGCCCTAATTTTGTCATCTTCACAAGTCACAACGTAACCGTGGTTTCGAGTTTGTCGCCGTCGTCACCATTTCGCAGCCGTTGCTACTTTCTTCCCCTTCTACTAGTCATAAGTTGAGCTAAACCGAAGGAGGTTGGCATTGCTTTGTTCTTCTAAAAATATTTATTTCTGCATACAACATGTTCGATCAAATGCCTAAGAGATACCTGTCAAAGTAAAAGTACCGTTCTTTCTCTAGGTATGATTGCTTTCTTGTTAAAAATCTCTGGTTTGATATGTCTATCCGGAATTTTCCCAGTTTTCAGTTTTGCTTAATAGTTTTTGAAATATTGAAGTATCGAATCGTTCTGAAATATAAGTGCATTGTTGAGTAGTTTGAACTATCAATCAGAGATAGCAGTGTTAAGTAATTTGGAGTTGAGTTGAACTTGCACCACTAATGTTGGAATTCTTATGTTCAGACTGCCCCAAGAGGTGTTGAAATCGATGATCAAAGCTCCTGCCATGAAGGGTAAGTTGTGTTTACTTTTTATAACATCTGTCATGCATTTTTATTTGGAAATGAGTTCGGGCTATATCATTTAGGAGTTTCTAGAACTTACTGAATAAAGGCACAACTTTTCAAGGATTATCATTGCGGTGCTCAAAATGGCAATTTTGAAACTTAGGATATGATGTGGCGTTAGCAGAAGCATATGTGGATGTAGGAATGAAATTGGCATAGTTTAAGCAAATCATGTCTAAGAGATTTGAATCACTATTATTTATCTTTGTTTTTCTAAAAATTGCTGAAGTTTCTCACAAATGAACAAGGATGAATTCCAAAGTAGACTTTTTGGGTTTCGTGGGGCTGTATACTTCAGCGTTAGGCTATATGTGAGTGGTTTGTCATGCGCTCTAGAAGTACTTTTGTTTTTGAAGGCTGTTTCTTGTGTGATTGACAGCAATAAAGAAGAAAATTGAGAAAGATATTTATGGAGTTGGAAGTATTGGCCTTTTCACTGATTTAGACAGAGAGGTACATAAATACCTCTGTATCTGTATGTTTTATGAGATTTGGATTATCTTTTAGTACCATTTATATTGATTTTAATTCATAATGGTCAGAGTTTAGCAATTAGACAGAAACCTGGATTGGAAGAACACTCTGGTCTAGAACCAACGACTCGGTGAGTACTTTTCCTTTCCATTTCTTTGACACTTTTGTTCCTAGATTATGTTCACCTATTATTTAATACCTGATGATATGAATATTGCATTCCTTACTATCATCCTGTGCAGGGACAAACAATGTTCTATGACAGTCAAAGCAATGCATCCAAGTACCTTTCAAACAGAACTCAACTCGTTCACTCATACTTCCACGTTATTAAAAGAACTGACTCATCATTCACAGAAAAGGAACCTTGTGGCTGGACGTGCAGTTCATGCACAGATCATCAGAACGGGTACATCAACATGCACCCAGCATGCCAATGTCCTTGTCAATTTTTACGCTAAATGCGGACAATTACCCAAAGCTCACTCCATCTTCAACGCTATAATTTGCAAGGATGTTGTGTCCTGGAACAGTCTCATCACTGGATACTCTCAGAACGGTGGTACCTCCAGCTCCCACACTGTTATGCAGCTGTTTCGAAATATGAGAGCGCAAAATATACTGCCAAATGCTTATACCCTTGCCGGGATTTTTAAGGCTGAGTCGAGTCTTCAAAGTTGTACAGTTGGGAGGCAGGCTCACGCGCTTGTGGTCAAAATGTCAAGTTTTGGGGATATATATGTTGACACTTCTTTGGTGGGCATGTACTGTAAAGCGGGCTTAGTCCAAGATGGACTTAAAGTGTTTGCCTTGATGCCTGAAAGAAATACATATACGTGGTCTACTATGGTTTCTGGTTATGCTACAAGAGGACGTGTTGAAGAGGCAGTTAAAGTTTTCAATTTGTTTCTTAGAGAAAAGGAAGACGAAAGTGATAGTGACTATGTCTTCACTGCGGTTCTTAGCTCACTTGCTGAAACCGAATATGTAGGCCTCGGCAGGCAAATCCATTGCATCACAGTTAAAAATGGGTTGCTCGGGTTTGTAGCTTTGAGTAATGCACTTGTTACAATGTATTCAAAGTGCGAGAGCTTGACTGAGGCATGCAAGATGTTTGACTCGTCTGGTGACAGAAACTCGATTACATGGTCTGCAATGGTCACTGGTTATTCTCAGAATGGGGAATCACTTGAAGCAGTAAAGCTTTTCTCGAGAATGTTTTCTGCTGGAATCAAGCCCAGCGAATACACGATTGTTGGGGTTCTTAATGCATGCAGTGACATTTGCTATGTAGAAGAAGGGAAACAACTTCATTCTTTCTTGTTAAAATTGGGATATGAAAGACATTTATTTGCGACTACAGCTTTGGTTGACATGTATGGGAAAGGTGGTTGTCTAGCAGATGCCAGGAAAGGGTTTGATTGTCTACAAGAGCGTGATGTCGCTCTTTGGACATCGATTATAAGCGGGTATGTTCAAAACTCAGATAACGAAGAGGCTCTCGTTCTGTACCGTGGAATGAAGACACAAGGTATTATCCCAAACGAACCAACTATGGCAAGCATTCTAAAAGCTTGCTCCTCTCTAGCTACCTTGGAGCTCGGAAAGCAAGTACATGGCCACACAATCAAGCACGGGTTTGGGCTTGAAGTTCCAATTGGAAGCGCACTTTCTACAATGTACTCAAAGTGCGGGGTTTTAGAAGATGGGAACCTTGTCTTCAGAAGAACTCCCAATAAAGATGTTGTGTCTTGGAACGCAATGATCTCAGGCTTGTCCCATAACGGACAAGGAGACGAGGCTTTAGAACTGTTTGAGGAGATGTTAGTAGAAGGAACGGAACCAGACGATGTCACTTTCGTGAACATTATATCAGCGTGTAGCCATAAAGGGTTTGTAGAGAGAGGCTGGTCTTATTTCCATATGATGTCTGATCAGTACGGGATTGATCCAAAAGTAGACCACTATGCTTGTATGGTTGATCTGCTGAGCCGTGCAGGACAGCTCAAAGAGGCAAAAGAGTTCATTGAATCAGCTAGTATCGATCACGGTTTATGCCTTTGGCGGATACTATTAAGCGCATGTAAGAACCATGGGAATTGTGAGCTAGGAGCTTATGCAGGAGAGAAGCTCATCGCCCTTGGATCTAGAGAATCGTCAACGTATGTGCAATTGTCAGGCATTTACACGGCTTTAGGGCGGATGAGAGATGTGGAACGGATTTGGAAAGTCATGAAGGAAAACGGGGTGAACAAAGAAGTAGGTTGCAGTTGGATCGAGCTGAAGAATCAGTTCCATGTTTTTGTTGTAGGAGATACAATGCATCCGAGGATTGAAGAGACAAAGGATTTGGTTTGTTTGGTTAGTAGACAGATGCTGGAAGAAGGATTCATACATGTGTTGGATTTTTCTTATGATGAAGGAGCACAATTATGTAATTTTTTCATGGTATAACTTATAAATTTGGTTGTATTCTTTTACATTATAGGTTTTTAATTTTAGGTGTGAAAATGTATCAGTTATAATGTTGTTAATCAAATGAGAAAATTACCTAGTCAAAGACACTCCCTAGTTCTTTGGCTAATTTTGTGCAATTTCTTTGGACAAAGTTAATTCACGTCTTCCATAAGTAATTTACTCTTCTTTTTTTTGTCCAAAGATATTGTCTTCACAAAAGAAGGAACAAAAAAAGCTAACCTTAAATTCAAGAAATATGTCGAAGAGAGATGAGAAACAAGAGTTGCCACTAGAAACCAGTCCGTACACAAAGTATGAGGATATAGAAGATTACAAGAAGAACGCTTATGGGACTTCTGGTCACCAAGATGTTAAGCCTGGCCAAGGCGGCGGCACAACCGACGCACCGACCCTGTCCGGTAGTGGTGCTCCCTCCGCCATAGATTCCGCTAATCAACAAGCTAAGAAGTGAACCACTCATTATTCATAAACTTAATCAAATATCAAAACAAAACGTTTCTCTTTTTTTTTTTGAAAAAGGGTTGAAAATGTTTTTGTTTCTTCTATTTTCAATTAATGGAACTCTCCCATTGTGATTTTTTGACGCTTTGTAATAATTGACTTGTTTTTGTTTTTGTTTTGTCTCCTCTAATCCATGGTTAATTGGTTATGATCCAATCTAAATCAATAAATAGATGTTAAGTCTAAGAGTTTTTGGCCAACTTACAACATTAACACCCACGTTATATATATTCTCTTCTAAACAACAGAATTTGCTAACGAATTATATGCCAAAATTTGTAAAAAGAATGTTTGGTCAAGAATACTCTCATACGTCATTTCGTGACATATTGTTTAGCCCAAGTTGTGGTGATTGATAGAATTAGAAAATATAGAAATGTACTTAAAAAGTCAATTCCTTAACAACTATCAATTAACAAACATGTAATTTACTTTGTGTGGTAGATTCAACAAGAAGTTTCAAGAATTCACATTGGAAAACTTTACCCTCTCTCTCTCTAACCAAACATGTTTCATCAAACGGAGGCGAGGTGTAATGTTAGTCCTCTAATTAAAACTTATAATATTATAGACACAAAAAAACATACTATAAAGAAAGGTGATAATCTTGAAAAGAATCTTTAGAATAATGTACAAAGCTGAGTCATAACAACAAGTGTCTCCCCTAGCTTGCTAACAATGAACAAATCCCTAAGGGATAAGATATTAGCCCCAATATATATGATTTCCACTAGGGTAGACAAATAAAAATATCAACAATCATCAAAATAGAAACATTCAACTACATAATCATCTTTGGAACTACCATAGGTTTTGTTAGTCCTAGACTCTTTAGAGCATCGAAAGTTTCTAATTTTAATCATTACCAATTTTTTACTTTTAATAAAAGTCTAGTAAATGATAATTGCAAAATTACAATATGCTTATTCCATCAGTATGAATGGAATGAATTATGATGTCCAACAACTAACCCAGTAACTACCAATTCAATTTTGATACCTCTACCGGTATCGGGTAACGCCCTTCCTAAACCGGAAATAAATTACCCGGTAATGTGAACATAGCCGCAATATTAGCTGCAACGTATGTAATTACGACACGTGGATGGCGGGAATCTATCGCCCATTGGGAAAGACAAAAGGGAGATTGCATGATTTAGATCTTGACCGTTAAGTTTAATTATCTTAGAGATCTAACGGTTAGGACTGGGTGGCGGTACCACCCGGTCAAAGTAATCTGTAGCCGTTGATTTAGAGACACGTGTCGGTAGGATATCTCCGGTTTGACAGATAGACGATCCAAGAGATTACCTGGAATCGCCGGTGACCAACCAAATACCAAACAAACGAGACAAACAAAAAAGCTTCTCTCTCTCTTTCTCTCTCAAAGAAAGCTTTTGGAAAATTGTCTTTCGTCAATTCTCTTCTTTAAACGCCAAAACATTTTTTCTGGGTTTTCGAGAATTTCTTCGAAAAGATCTGACGGGTAACACGAGAATCATCAACTGTGAGAAATCATAGAGCTTTTTTGTTTTTTTGCTTCTGTAGTTTTGGTTATCTTTCTGAATTCTCAACCTGCTTCAAGATTTTCTTGTATTTTTCTATCATTTTGTGAGGTGGGTTTTGTTGAAAGAGGGCTTCTGGTAAATTCTGATTCGGGTTTTGGTTATACTGGATCATCGATTTCTTGATCTGACCTGAGAAAAAAAAGTTTTTATTTTTTAAAACCCTTGAAGAAGAGGCTAGTTCTATAACAGAGTTGTGTTTGAGAGCTTGATTTGGTGCTTAATTGGAGTTGTAGAAGCTTTGGATTGTTTCTGTGGTGGGTTATTGGATTCCTTCACTTTCTTCATTTGTTGAGTCTGCTGGGTACCGTTTTGATCAAGATCAAGGATCTGCTGGTTTTAGGGTATTTTATCAAAATCTGGAATTGATCTTTTTGGAAGGAAGGTCTTTTTTTTTTCTGTAGTTGTCAAGGTCTTTGGTGAAGTTTGTTTCTCACGAAGTTTGATCCTTTATAAGTTGGGTTGTATTGATCTTAGATCTAGTGGGAATAAAGGAAGTCCTTGGAAAGCAACAGACTTGAAAACGCTATCACGAGAGGAATTGTTGCTGAAAACTACAATAGTTTTTTATATGATTCAGAGAAGAACTCAGAGCTGAGTATGGATTTTTCACCTTTGTTAACGGTTCTTGAGGGAGATTTCGACAAGGATAATAATGCTTCTTCTGCAACAGAAATTGATGATACTTTAGAGAACTTAGATGATACTAAGCAGATAAGTAAACGAAAACCTCCCAGGCACCTCACAAGCACTGCTACTAGGCTGCAGGTTACAGCCAGTACGGTAATTTTTATTAACCCACAATTTCTGTTTTTTACTTTTTCTTCTTGTTGCAATGGGATTCGAATGATGTGACTTGTTTCTGTTTGTGTGCAGGATGTGGATGTTTGTAATTTGGCTATGAAGTCACTTGATGAAAACTCAGATTTTCTTCCTGTATACCGATCAGGAAGTTGTGCTGAGCAAGGGGCAAAACAGTTCATGGAAGATGAACACATTTGCATCGATGATCTTGTTGATCATCTTGGTTCAGCTGTTGGATGTTCTTCTCTTGGAGCCTTCTATGGGGTGAGTCATGACCCTGATTCTTCTTTTCCAAGGGTATTAATTTAGAAAAAGTCTATAACATTGTTGATGGTGTCCTTTGGCAGGTATTTGATGGCCACGGTGGTACAGATGCAGCACACTTTGTTAGAAAGAACATACTGAGATTCATTGTAGAGGACTCCTCCTTCCCACTATGCGTAAAGAAGGCAATTAAGAGTGCTTTCTTAAAAGCTGATTATGAATTTGCAGATGATTCTTCTCTTGACATCTCTTCTGGGACCACTGCGCTTACAGCTTTTATTTTTGGAAGGTAAGGACATTTAAATTCGTATTTATGAACTTAGGCAGTTATATATGTTATCACCTGTGAAATCATCAATACTTATCAGGTTGCATGTGTGTATAAGATAAAAGAATAAGGTGGTTTGTGTACTTACTTACTTTCACCTTTATTGTAAAGACTTATGTAACGGTCTGTTTTACCATGTTTCTTTGTAGCTTTGATTTGATTTTGAATAGAATTGCTACATTCTTGATTTGCAGGAGGTTGATAATAGCAAATGCTGGTGATTGCCGAGCAGTACTGGGGAGAAGAGGTAGAGCAATTGAGTTGTCCAAAGATCACAAACCAAACTGCACCGCCGAGAAAGTAAGAATAGAAAAGTTAGGTGGAGTTGTGTATGATGGCTACCTCAACGGGCAACTATCAGTTGCACGTGCCATTGGAGACTGGCACATGAAAGGTCCCAAAGGCTCTGCTTGTCCTCTAAGCCCAGAGCCAGAGTTGCAAGAGACGGACCTAAGTGAAGACGATGAGTTCTTGATAATGGGATGTGACGGTCTGTGGGATGTGATGAGCAGTCAGTGCGCTGTGACAATCGCAAGGAAGGAACTGATGATTCATAATGATCCAGAGAGATGCTCTAGAGAGCTAGTGAGGGAGGCCCTTAAACGAAACACCTGTGACAATTTAACAGTGATTGTTGTATGCTTCTCTCAGGATCCTCCACAGAGGATAGAGATCCGAATGCAGTCACGGGTGAGGCGGAGCATATCTGCGGAAGGGTTAAACCTACTCAAAGGCGTGCTCGATGGCTACCCGTGAGTAATGGTTGTGTCTTATGTTACTTTTGTGAGACTATTGCCAAGTTAGAGAGTGTTACAGGTTGACATGTTGTGTTCCGAGTATGTTGTGATTAATATTAGTAATATTGAACATCCATTGAGAGGTTTTAGATGGATGCATCATATCCCATTGTAAATAATTTTTAACATGTTCCACCAGATTCTTCTTAAAAATATATATCAGAATTTCTTCTTCGCTTGTAGGCTCTCTCATATGTTTCTTGGGATCATCTAGAACCCACACTTTTTTCATTCCGGTGTATAAATTGTTACTAGAAAAGTTAGGCTGACGCTTAGCTAATATTTACCAAAAATGGTAATTGTCAAGGCCTTAGTGCTATTGACACCTAATTGACCCAAGAGAAAGTGGGCACTGTCCAAACAACAGATACGCTTTGCTGGAATGACTATTAATTGGAGTTTTGATACGTTTTTTAAATATAATTATCAAAATGATACACTTACTATTTACAATTAGAGAAATCTACATTTGACACTGTTCCTTTGTTTTCTTTTTCTTTTTTGCCATTCAACAGTTTTATTAATTACATTTGCTGCCATTGTACTTTTCTTTTTTTCCCTATTTTTTGATTTCTCAAATAATTATTGATATATTTTTTTATAGAAAACTTCATAGATACACAAAATCTATATTTTTCTTTACAATTTGATATGAAATTTGTTTAATAATTTTTAAATATATTAGATACATCTTTTGTATCCATACACATTTTTAAGTGTACAAATATCTATACACCTTATTAAGTGTACACATGCTTGTACACATTATTAAGTGTACATATGTTTAGACACAAGTGTACATATGTTTAGACACAAGTGTACAAATGTCTGTACACATTATTAAGTGTACATATGTAATTTTTACAAAACCATTGCAGTACACACATTTGAAACTCTAAGTATTAAACAAATTACATTTGTACACTTAATAATGTGTATATGCATCTGTACACTTAATAAGGTGTATAAACATCTGTATACTTAAAAAAGTGTACGGATACAAAGATGTAAAAAAATATTTAATATTGTCGAATAAAATCATCAAACAAAATGCATATCAAATTATTAAGAAAAAAACATAGATTTTTTTATGTGGAAAAAATTTGGAAACAAAAGATATATTAATAAATATTTGAATAATTAGAAAAAGATGAATGTGATGAAAAAAAAAAAAAAAAAACAAATCTAAAAACAAGGAGACCCTTACTTGTAATTTTGCACATTTGGACTCAACCCCACATTTTCTCTATCTCATACCATCTATATTACACACACAGTACATATGGGGGATTTTTCTAGTTTTAAATAGTAACTGTACTATAAAACCTATTATGTTTCCAAAATGTATTGTTTTGCTAAAAAACCCTTTTTTATTATAAACGCAGCAAACAATTTGCGAATTATATTATCAATATAAATATATTTTGTCTTACTTATCGCCGCAAACACAATGACTAAAATCAGGATTGGTGTTTTTGCCTTGTTGTGCACACATAAGTTTACAAGCAGAGAAAGACCGCATCATTGTACAAGCGCAACCCCCATATAGGCAGGCAGGAGGTATTGCACATGACACTGCGTTTTTGCAATCTGAGTCTTTGTGACATCTTTTGCTTTCTGTCGTCGTCATAACTTCAAAATATAAAATAATCCAAAAGAAAACAAACAAAAATTGTAAGTGTTTAATTTTAGATCAATCTTTTCTATTTAAATCGAACAAAAAAAACAAACTGATATGAAAAACCATTAAAAAAAAGTATAGTTTTATATATCCTAAAAAATAACATCAAATTAAAATATAATCAAAAACTGGCTGCTTGGACAATCAACATGAATGTATTTTTTTTTTTTAGTAGTTTGAAAATAGCATTTGTTTGAATCAACATTAGATCTTTTTGTTCTTATGTTTAGAAAAATCCATTCAAGAAACAGGAAATCACCTTACATGTTATATTCATTACAAACATGAACATACATGTGTGTGTTTCTTTGTAAATAGTTAAATACATACTAATATTGTGTATGAGCGAGGAACTTACATAAGGCAGATAGAAGAAACATAACCAAGAAGAAGCTTGTTTTGTTTGAGTTCATCATATCTATATACTTTGCTTATTGTATTCAATTTCTTTGCGAAAATTAGGCAAACGAAGAGGGTTGATATGTATTGGATCTGATATTTGAGTTTATATAGGAAGGGTTATATTGAACACAATAATATAACAGATCTAATTCAATTGAATTAGAGAGATAAGTTAGAGATTTGAGCTGATTCCTTATAGTTGCTGAAAAAAATAAAAAAATAATAAGATACAGATTTTTAAAGAATGTAAAAGATCTACAAATTGTTTCTTTAATTCTAAAGATTTTGATTTAGTGGAATTTTTATTAATTTTTACGAGATTCTGATGATTATATTTTAAAGGGATTTAATGCAACTTTTCTAAAATAATTGTTGATGATCTGGTAAAATTTTATTATTAATTCCATTGGATGTTGTGTGATAATATAAAGTGAATCGCATTGATGAGTGAAAAAACATGTCACCGTATGTTAAAATTTTAAAAAGGTTTTCTATTTGCATTCTAATTCCAAGTGGAAGAAACAAGTCAACAAGTAAACCTTTGATTAACTCAGGCCATGTGCATCGGTGAAGGACAATTTTTGGTCCTTCAAATATTTTATTCTTATTTTTGGTCCTTCAATTTTTGGTATGAGCATTGGTTGTCCATGATTCTCTTTGCTTCTTCAAGTGGATCATTCAACTTTCATTATCTTCGGTACACCTTTAGGAGTAGCTCCTGCGTAAAAATATGAGTTAACCAGAAGAAACAAAGAGTTAACCAATACAAAGTCTATGTGAAAGCAAAGAAAAACAAATGCTCACTTTCACCGCCACCAAGACTGTTGACAGCCTCAACAAAAGCCTCGTGAAGCTCTGGAGTCCAACGCATACGAGCCTTGCCCGTTCCGTTATTGCTATTTGAAGATGTTGTGCTAATAGGTCGTAACTCCACGGATGGCGAAGGTTGCTGCTGAACAATCGGATCTTCATCGGTGATCAAGTGGTCAGCCCAATCATGCCAATCACTTCGTTTTTGAATGTCATCAAACGCAGCACCAATGCCACCATCCTCTACATGACTGCTGTTTTGAATCGCCGCGTGGGTTTCAGGAAAATCAAGAAACTCTCCAGACAGTGAATCATGATGACACCAAGAACTATCGTTGCTCGATGTATGCAAAGCCGCAGCCGCAGACAAAACAGGGGTTTTGGACCGAACTCGTTGGGGTTGGATGCTTTTGCCGGCAAAACAAGTCGGAGAAATAACACAAACATCTCACACGCAGACACGTGTAACGAAGGACGGAGAAAGAAATGTCCCCTATGAAGGAACGTTCCTTCGATATATGTCGAATTTAGATTTAAATTAAATCATTTAATTGCATCGGACAGCCCATTCATACGCCGATGCAAATGCTCTCAGACAAGTCTCCCCACCATTTTGTCTGCACCTCTTCTAATAGACACAAACGCCTACAATTTAAAGCAAATAGCAGAAATAACGGTAAAAACTAAGCCTTTCTTATCTTTTATATATTTTTGCCTCTAAAATTGAGTACTTTAGTTTTAGAGAAATTCCTTTAAATACCACAAAAAAAAGTTTTTTTTTTCCAAAAATACCACATTTTTTTTTTTTTCAAAAATACCACAAATTTTTTTTTCCAAAATTACCACAAACACAAAAATTGATTTTTAAGGATGTCAATTTTTTTTTTAGGTTTGGGTTGACACATTTAGTTTTAGGGTATAGTTTTTAGGGGTAGGGTTTAGTATTTAGAATTTAGGAATTAGTTTTAGTATTAGAACTTTAATTAAATCATGTGGTATTTTTGGAAAAAATTACATTTTAGTGGTATCTTTGAAAAAAAAAACTAAATTGTGGTATTTTTGGAATAAAAACCTATTTTAGTGGTATTTATGACAATTGTCCATAGTTTTTAATGTATTTAATACTCTATTATTTTTGTTTTTAAGATGTTGAATATTTTTAATGTCAAACTCCATTTAATAAATATATTTAATTGAGTTACCCCATTTAATAAATGGATACTCATTTATTAGTGTCAAACTCCATTTAATAAATAGATTTAATTGAGTTACCCCATTTAAATAAATATGGTTTAACTTTTTAATATATTAAATTTTTAGTAAAGATGATAAAAAAACATAATGGGTTGAATGGATACTCATTTATTAGTGTCAAACTCCATTTACAGTAATAAATAGATTTAATTGAGTTACCCCATTTAAATAAATATGGTTAATATTTTACCAATATTACTTATTATCATAGATTACATTTAGTTTATCTTTTTAAAAAATCATGTTTCTTCCTCATGTTCTCTCAACAAGACACGAGATTACGACGAATAGCTTTGCACGCGACACTCTGGACCTTCCGGTAAACTTTGCACCATTAATGATTTGAACCAGTGACTCATGCCGTATGAAAGCAATACTGTTACCATTAAGTACAAGAAATTGTGTTCATTATGACTCGAACCTCATATCTAATGTAGAAATATTAATGAAATCTTGATCAAACCACTCAACCATGCATGGAAAACTTCCACAAATATTTCTTTCTTTATTACCAGCAAGCAATATTCATTTTTTACAACCCATTAAAAATTATATGTGCACTTGATAAGACTTAGATGTAAATGCAGTTTATAAGTATACATTTTTAAAATGTATATCTTATGTTATGGAAATTCGAACACACTCATGTGTAACTCTCAATATTTTTGAATAGTTTTATCTCTTTCATACGTGATATAAAAAATATACTTATGTGTATACTTACATTACATATATATCCAGGCGGTCTATCCGTTGGTCGACTTGACCGATCAGGACGTTGTCCAAGACATATCTTTCTTTTTCTCCAAGTCTTCTTCATCCCTTCTTGCATATTCAGGGTGCTTAAGATTATTTTGCATCCATAAGGCCTGAATCCTAGCTATATGCACTCCATAGACTCTTTAAAGACTACCAAAAGGAAGTCGTAAAGAGATTAAGTAATGGCTTAGAGGATCAAAGCCGTCGGATTACATCAACGGTTAATGCGTTTGATATAACTTGTTCGGAGAGGCATATAATGCCATTAATATGCTATTTTCTTCGTTTGTGGATACTAATGTTCTTCACGGTTTCATCATCCTCCAAATTTTGTCTATCTCCTTGATGGTTCAAAGATGACGACGTAGAAGAAGACATAGTCAATGATAAGTTGGCACCATAATCGCAATTTCTAGATTGAAATTGGCCGTATTGATCGAGAAGCATGTCAGGAGCAATAGCTGGAGGTGGCGTCACGATAATGCTAGCATGGGACGTAGCAGTTGATGGATAGATAAGTTGAGTAGAGTTGATACGAATGTTCTCCGGGAAATTAAGCTTGGCCTTGTGGCCTCTAAACTCAAATGCAGCTTTATCATAAGCTAAGGCGGCCTCTTCTGCAGTGTCAAACGTCCCAAGCCACACACGAGCTGCCTTGTTCGGGTCACGAATCTCGGCCGCCCATTTTCCCCACGGTCTTTGCCTCACACCTCTGTAGTTTCGTTGTCTCAAGTTACTTTGTTCTGTAAGAAAATGATGAAAACTGTAAGTAGTACTTCACACTTTGGTCGGGTTTAACAGTGAATTAAAGATGGTAGACGTGCATGCATGCCTATGATATGGATGTAACATAAGCTATAGGTATACAAGCATTTGTTAAAGTTATTATTAGTTGCACAAAAAAAAAAGATTATTATTAATGTGCGTTTTGAAAATCACATACGATATGATCATTCTACATCTCCTTCTTCTTTTTATTCCCCTCGTCTACAGGTGAGATCTATACATTAGGCCAAACCAACATTTTTTTTTCTCTTAACTGGTAATTAACTACATGTACTAAAGTATCTCCTATCATTTCACGATACAAAATAAGTTCGACCATTTAAAAATTTTGTCCCTTATGTTTCAAGTCTAAATTAACTTTGGCTGCCTAGTTATCTCAACCAAAACATGACCAAAATTGAACCATCAACATTCACAATGATGAATTGTGTTATACTAATACATTGTGGCCATATATTATATTAGATCTCCATTTGATCAAGGGCTGCCATTTAAGGGACTACCAATGTTACAAATTACAAGATTGAATCGTTCCTATGTTTGTGAAAAGAGAATCACCAATGGAAAAGGCAATCACACAAACTATAATCAAGTATATTAGAATAATAGGAAAATGGATCTGATGAGATTACCTTGAAGAGTAAGAGAAGATGATTGATCCATGGATGGTGGGATGGGTTGATCAGTGAGTTCAGAGACAAAAGCAGACACATCAGACTCCGACAAAGTTGAGCAACCACACAACGTTTCTTCTTTCTCTTCTCTATTTCCGGCCATTGATTCTGGTGAAAGAGGTCTCTTCCCACTATGCATTATCCGATGATTATTTTTATTTAATTTTGAAGTCAAAGATTGGTTTGGGTACAAGCCAAAGATACCAGCAAAGATGTTTATTCTCTGCATCTATGTTATATATATAGACGCACACGCATGTATTTGTTGACCAATAATTTATAGCTCGTGAGTTTCTATAACCTAGAGAGGACATTTTGGTCATAATCTCGAAGACAATTCTTCGTAATCATCTCTCTTTGTATTAACAAAAAAAATGTCACACTATTAACTCAACCTAGTGTGCGTGTGTATACCAAAATTCATGAATTGTTGGATTGATGATCCATACAATTTTATTGAGAATTTGATTTACTTACATATATTAGACTTGCATTTCTGATACGACAAATGATATAAGAGTTTGTTCGTGTGCTGTAATGCGTTAAATTAATTTAAAATAATATGTATCTTTTCATTTTTAAATCAACACTATATATAGTGAATTTATGATATATATTGTACCGTAAACGTAATATATGAAACATGAACTGATCTCGTCTTCTCAACGTATGTTCAACGTGTTCGATGACGTTCAGTTATGTATTTAGTATTTACTATTAGACGATACTTATTTAAAGATTAAAATAATTAACTACTGATTATATGGTGGTTTCACATAATAATTTTATTTTATGAAAAATTCTCCCACTAACGTTAACGTGTAAATCATTTACCTAAATGACCATGGTTATCTATTTAGGTAATCAAAGAGTGATCATATATATATATATATATATATCCGTCTAGTGTTTGACTAAAATATATTCCTATTTTGCACAATATATCAGATTATTTTAACAAATAGAGTACTGTATTCGACATAATCAAATTACGAGTTTTTTTTTGTTAAAGGGTTTTCTCAAATTAAGTGTGTTTTTTATTCTTAAAATCTATGCTATATTTCATGACCAAAAAATAAAATCAATGGTTTTTTCTCTAAATCTATTACATAGCATGTTATATTTCCAGTTTGCTAATTATAGTTGAGAGTACTTTTGAAAGAAAGAAAAAAAAAGTATTTTAGGTAAAGTTCATGGTTAAATCGGCATGAATATCTATATATACATTTTTGAAGTATATTTTGGGTTCTATCTTTTTGATTTTGCTTATTTAAAATTTTAGTCCCTACAAAATTGCACTAAAAGCAATAAGTAAAATATGGTAAATTGATAAAATCAATTTTCTATAGAAACTAATTAATGATACTTAAATTCTTTATTAATAGCAAATTTCTTTTCTATATATGTGTCCCAAAATAAAATAAAAAATAGAAAAATCAATCACTAAAATATATACACTGAAAAATAAACAATCAGTTAAATTAAATAATTATATATCAAACAAAACAATAATAGTATTATTTTAAATAAATAAAAAATATTATTCTGATTAACTACACATTATACAAATAATTATAATTCATAATTTTAGTGTTTTATTCTGATAAAATTATAATACTTTAAGAATAATTGTATCACCTCTTAAATAGAAAAATATTAAAAATTAACAATATGTAATTTTATTACTAAATTAAATACCGCAAATTAAAATCAAACATCATTATAAATAAAATTAAATAATTGTTCCATGGTACACCACGGGTTAAATCCTAGTTCAAAATGAAAAGACAAAACATACAGTTTCTATATATTCGCTGCATTTGCTACATACAGATTCCCTATTTCATCATAAAAAAAATGCTGGAACGGAATATGCAATGAATCTCTTATAATATGTGATCTCTCTGTTTGTGGATTCTATAATAAGCAGTTTGGAGCGATTGATGTATATTTTTTATTGGGTAGAATTAGGTAGAATATTGCCATTACATGCATGATGTCAACAATTTATTTTTCAATTTTATAAACTTGTGGTTGAGGAAAAAAAAACATAATACTGTACATAACAAAAAAAAAAAAGAACATAACCTGAAACATATAAAATAACTTGCTAAATTAATAAAACATTTGACCCAATCTGGAATTTGAAGTATGTTAGATAAAATATTGGTTTAAAGACTGAAATGACGTATGTGCTTACATAATAGTAAATGTGGTCAACCTTGAATATTATAGTCAGAGCAAACTTCGCACGAACAAATCAAACTCCGATCTCATACCAATAGCATACGACCATGCCTCGTAGTCTAAATGATTGCCACAAAAGAATTATTATTGGCCAACTTTGACCTAGTATTATATTGATTTTTATAGCTACTATATGATTTTTTCTTTCTTTTTCCGATAAATACTTATACTATGATTGTTTTACTATGGTATTATGCATACGGTACATTATTGCATTATCATTTACTTCATAAGTTAATATGCCATCTATTTCCAACACATTAATTGTTGTAAAATAAATTCCTTATAGTTTCACGATACTGTAGTTCTTTAATATTTAAATAGAGTGATCTGAGGCAGACCGCTTTGATCGGGAACTATTTTGTTTGTTTGAGTAACAACTTGTGCTTGGATTCAATTGGGTTACTTTACGTAGCAAATTATAGTACACAGTACATCTATACAGTTTTTCTTGTAGTCAGTACATATATACAGTTTGTGAGAGTGGCGTTCGTACATAAACATATTATTGAACAGTCTCTATTGGAACGAATTAGACGTCTGTGAGAGACAATTCATGTCACTTATGAATTGTTATAAATAAAACAAATTTATCTTGTCATTAGCTACAAAATTGACTACCAAGTCAATATACATGGCCACGAGAACTGAATGGCGCATACTAGCAACAAGTGGCTACAATAATACGGTTAGAGTCCTAAATACAATAGTCATGACTCATGAGTATTTGTGCGGCTAAACTAAACATTTCGTGGCTAGAGTCGGTGTAGCTGCCGCTTACATATATCTTCGCCCAACCAACAAACCAATGAGGATTCTGAATCGGCAAATTGACAGATTTGTTTGGAATGCAATGTATATATATGCATGCTCATGCTGGTCATCTCTCTTGCAAAGATCTTTTCCTAATTTTTGGTTCACGAACTCCACCTAAATTCTTATAAATTGAAAAAAAAACTCCCTCTTCTTTGTTTTCTGAACTAAGAGCAAACTAACATCAAACAAAAAAAAAAAAAAAACTTGCTGAACACATTACATATTTGCAGGTTTAAAAAGAAAACGAGCTGTATTGGGTTATGTCGTGGCCTCGTGGGCTTAGCTAAGCCCATCTGTATTGAATATCTCTTACCTTCTTGAAATAAATTTGTGATTAAAAACACCGACCCAACCACATAGAGAAGAGAATTGGCACCCACAAAGTATAAGACGCACGAAATGGAAAATTACAGCTTCATAAATCGATGCGGAATCGAAACTAATTAAATTAGTAAAAAAGTACTTTTTACATAAATCAGCGAAACTAAATAAAGAATCCTTTTCCTTTAACTCGTTAACAAATGAATTTCCTTTTCGAATTAAAATATATTATATAAATTGTATTTATCTACATTCCAGTCTCAAATCGAATCGAAAATTATAAACTCTTGACGTACGTCTTGTTACTTCTGGTAGAGAGAATCAAACGTGAATGATGCAAAATTCACAAAAAACACCACAAGACCTTCAATCCTCGGCAATGGAAAACCCTAAAGAGAGTTTGGTCTCCACGACTCTCTGTTTGTCGTCTTGTGCAATGGCTCCTCCCTCTGCTGCATCGAATACTCAATACTTCCACGGCAATTCATCGGAAAACCCTAAAGAGAGTTTGGTCTCCACAACTCTCTGTTTGTCGTCTTGTGAAAGGACTCCGCCTCCCTCTTCTGCATCGAATACTCAATACTTGCTTTACGGCAATTCATCGGAAAACCCTAAAGAGAGTTCGGTCTCCACGACTCTCTGTTTGTCATCTTGTGAAGACCCTAAGAAGAGGAAGATGAACCCTGATGATCGCAAGGTTTATTGCACACCAAGCGACAACAAATTAACCAAACAAGAAAGAAAGATTAAGCGAATGAGGACCCTCACGAATGAAGAAAGGGAAAAAGACGAATGGTACGGTGTTTCAACAGAACTAAAACTCTTCAAAGATCCCTGGATCATCAAGAAGGTACTCACCCCTAGCGATCTTGGCCAGCTTAGCCGTCTTCTTCTTCATACTGCCCCCATTGAGGACCACATCATCAAATATCTCAACGAGGATGACCACAATATGGTACAAGAAGGGTTAGGAATCACGGTCGATGTGTACGACCACGACACTGACTCTTCATACCAGCTGCTTCTAAAGAGATGGACCAAGTTGAATAGTTATGTTTTAAATGGAGGATGGCCTATATATTTTGTCCGTAGAAGAGGTTTGAGAAAAGGAGATGAAATTGGACTATTTTGGGATCGTTTCGCTTCGAGGCTCCACTTTCGTGTGCTTTCTCGTGCACCTACATAAGTTTTTGTAGATCAGAATTGAACCCTAAACTAGTATACGAATATTGGAGCAATGAGTGGAGAAAGAGAGATCGAGAGAGATTTTTCTTTTTTTTTAGGCTTTTCAAGTTTAGCATTTTTTTTTCTTTACGTTTTTCAGCCATCAAAAATATTATTTTAAATTTAGATATATAAAATCAAGATATGCAAGAAATACAATTTTAGTTCAACTTAATTAATCATTTTCAATTAATTTTCATTCTAGAACTGAATATCCAAACGAATCAGAACTTTGTTAAAAGCAATTTCCACCTGTCAACATAATCTATATTAGATTGCCATTAATGCAGCTACATACATTATACTTTTTAGTCAAAGCAATTTTAGAGCAAGGCCAATGGGGGTTGTTATATTGAGGTTGTTATATACTGTTTGCATTTTTTATGAATTAAATTTGTATTGTTTTTTAAATAAGAATTCATGATCCCTTAGAGAATATTTTTCCATCCATTGGTAGGTTCTAAATTTGGGTCTTTTATTTTTGAAAAAAAATGTTTTTTGAAATTTAAAAGTTTTAAATAGAATAGAAGAAGTATAAATGTTTAAACATTTAAGATTTTATAAAAATAGGAAAATGATTGTAATATCTATCTCTTTGCTTCAATCTTTTTTAAGACTATCTTTATCAAATCTTATTAAAAGCCTTTGTTTGTTCCAAACAAGACGAATCAATTTCAAGAAAACATGAAAGAGATGACTTAACAAAAACGAAGCCAACCCAATGAAAAGTAAGACGGAGACAGTTGATTATAAACAAAAACATAACCACAGGCTCCTTTTTCCTATTCACAAAAAAAAATAAGAGTCAATCACATAGTCTTTCAAGCAAATTTAGGCTTAGGTAAGGCTGAGCCTAAGGTGTTGGTGCTGCTGCCGCCACCGCTGTGGTGATGATGGATTGATGCCAGTTTATGAATCCAGAATTTATGACCTTTCTTTAGTTTTGGACAGATCTGGCTCGACAAAAGATTGAGTCTTCCTTCGTTTGTCAGAGACTTCTTAAACTGTTCCAATGTTAGCTCATGGTGATGAAAGAACAAAGTGTTGATTAGAAATTAAAGAAGCTAGGGGGAGATGGTTGTGTTATACCTTCCAGCCTTTGGGGATTGTGAATCCTCCATAGTCAATATCAGCAACTGCTTTTCTAAAGGAACCAAAGATTGGAGGAGATAATCTCATTGTTTCACGAACAACTTGCCAACTATACTTCATCTTTTTCACATCTTCCACTGTAAGATATTCTCCTTCCCCTTTGTTTGCTTTTATCCGAACATGTTCTGAGAGATGAATCAAGAGAGATATTTAGAGTTGACTTTGCGGATAGAAAAAATATGTATACTGAGATTCATTTCATTGTTACCTTGCAGGAGAGTGTCACGGCAAGTTGGGTGCTGAGCTAACATCTTGAAAGTCATGGCCATTGCGTAAGAGGTTGGAACAATCCTTCGGTATCACCAGCCTAATATTCTGGCCAATATCAAACACAAATTCCAAATGGTTTTAGATCAAACTGAACAACAATGCTCTAACTTAGTCATCAAATCAAATCCTAATCTAGGCATAGTTGGTGTAAAAATCAACAACAATCCTATAGCTTTTCAATCTCTGCAAGTAGATGTAGAATCAATTTACCTTGTGCATGACTGCGAAAGCAGCTTGGAAAGGAGTCATCTCCTCATATGGAACAGCTCCAGCTACCATTTCCCATAAAATAAGTCCAAAACTATAAACATAACACTTCCTTCCCTGTGGTATCCGTCTTATCACTTCAGGTGCCATCCACCTATAAGTTCCAGTATTATCACCCAAAACATCACAGTACTCCTCCTCGCACGCTATGCCAAAGTCAGCGATCTTCAAGTGAAAGTCTTTTTCGATTAACATGTTCTCTGGTTTGATACATACTCCGTGGTGATACAGTTTCCAGTACTGACTCCCACAAACTGCATCAGGACATCATCAATCAGAAGAAAAGTAACAAACCATCACACCAAAAGGCATCAATCTTATTTCATACAACCAAAATGACATAATATAACATAAAGACAAATCACCTTAACGACGTTCGGATGGCTTAGTTGAGATAAAAGTGTGGCTTCCATGATAAACTGTTTCTCCAAACGAGCTGCCAAGAACCTGTCGTCGCTATTGTCAGGCGCTGTGAAAGAACCTAATCTTACAATTGAACTAAGCAACTTACCCTCTCAATTGGATTGATCCAATCTCTTCTGATTGAATCACCTTTCCCTTTGCAGCGCCTCCAATATAATCTCCACGATGATTCAAATCGCCTCCACCAAGATCTCAGCCATGTCAAATATACACCAAGATCTCAGCCGTGTCAAATCGCCTCCGACCAAACACGAGACTGATTCTATAACCTCCGATTAAAGCAGACATCCTTTGTCGAATCAAGACTTTGATCGCGAGAGAAAGAGAGAAAGGGAGAAAGAGAGAAAGTGAGAGACGAAAAATCATTCTTCTGCGTCTGATTTTTTTTTTACCCTTTTGTATTTTTCAGCTCGACCAACAAAATAAGGACACGTAGCGTCCCTTATAACAGAGTTGACGCTATTAAATAAGGGGTTCCCTTCGATTTTGTCTTTTCTTCAGATTTATTTTTTCCCTAATAAACTCTAACAACCCCATTAATAACCTCTGATGGTGTAGGTCTTAGGAAACATAAGACCATCATTAATAGTTGAACTCATAAACGTTTCTCAAAAACAAAAATTAATAATATTTTAATTAAAATAAGTATAAACCAATAATAAGTCGCCATGTGTAAGAATAGTGTAGTAATCGTTTCTTCCGGCAGCAACTTGAGAAGCGCTTCTCTTTTCTCTCTTCTCTCTTGTCTTTTTAATATTTTTTATTATTTATTTATTAAATTTTTGGTAAAGCAACGATATGAGTAACCACCGTTAATGATGCTCTAATATATGTATACTATTTTTTGAATACTCAACATGGCTATATAATTATAAACATAGTTTGCAATGGCAAAATTCTGTAAAAATAAACTTCACAAACTATTACCATATAAAAACGATGATTGCTTCCTTATAAACGCATCGTTCGCATATTCCTGGGGTAGGTTCGCCTCTCATCCATTGTTTTTTTTGGTTCGTGAGTTCAATCATAATATTTTGTTTTTCATTGAGAAGTTCGAGTTGTATGAATTAGCAAAATTTCATATTCAAATATTTGATAATAAATATGAGTTTCATAAACAGATACAGATCTAGATACTAAATTGATGACTAAAAGTTTAGTATATCTAGATCTGAAAACAACGATTCATATTTGGATACGTCGTAAACAATCTTCAAGAAAGCGTTAGGCGTTAATTAGGCGGTGATCCAACTCCTAACGCCTAACGCCTAGAATGTCTAATCGGAATTTAGGCGATTTACGCGTGTACACTATAAACTATTATATATATAATTATACAAAAAATATGTATAAGAATAATAAAAATATTAAATCAAAAAACAAAAAAATAGACAAAAACATTATTTCAATTCATTTTAGATAACATATTAAACATTTATAATTACGTTTACAGAAATAAACCTTATAAATTTTAAATTTCTGCAATTAAAATTTGAAAATACACTAAAATTATGATATTACAATTTTAGGCGGTTAAAGCGGTCGTCTAGGCGGTGCTATAGTGCCTAGAGCCTAGACGGGACGAAGGCAGACGCCTAGAACGCTTTTTGAACACTGGTCGTAAACATTCGTATCCAGATTTGTAAGAAATAGTTAAAAATGATAATAGAATTAAATAATCTAAATTTTTTACCGTATAATAGTTTCAAATTTTTTTTTTCTCAACATTTTTAACCATAGTATTAGGGGTTATTCTAAAATTACCACACACTTATCAGACTTGGAGTTAATTTAAGATGATTTCTTATTGATCTGAAATATTTTTGTTTAGCATAGATTAGGCTAAATGTATATCAAGACTTATTTTTCTTTGAAAATGTATATTAGGCTTCTCAGATTCCATTATAAATTTTATACATATATATATATATACTGTGATTTAAAAAAGAGTTTTGACTACATTACATCATTTGGTCAGGTTTTTCACTTTTCGCCGATCATGGATATGGCTCCCATTTCAGCGGCAAATACTCATGGCAAGAGTTTGGTCACCCTGGATCTGTTTCCGTGCGAGCCACATGATCCCATGGTTGTTTGTGGACCAACAGGCAATAAGCACCCCGAAGAAAAAACAAACCTGGCGTGGATGAGGTTTTATGAATTATGACGGATGAAGAAATAAAAGAGTAGGAGCGGCACAATGTCTCAACAAACCTAACTCTCTACACCGATCCATGGACCATCAAGAAGGAAATGACCAAAACAAGTCTTGGCTATCTCAACCGTCTTTTCCTAAACGGAAGCACTGTACGTAGCGACATTCTGAGATATCTCTCTGTGTCTGATCAAAGGGTACTCGAAGACGGCTTTGGATTATCACTCTAGGTGTATGATGACGACACTGCTTCTATGCACAACCTGGTTCTCAAGAAATGGCACAAGTGTGCAAGCTACGTTCTCCTCAATGGATGGCGTATGGATTTTGTCGTGAGAAGAGCTTTGAAGGAAGGCGATGTGATTGGAATGTATTGGGATCCTTATGGTTTCATGCTTCATTTTTGTGTGCTTTCTCGTGCACCAATAAGAGCTAGCTCAGGTTCCGTAGCAATTGGTTCAACATCATTTGCTCCTCGTCTTGCAGGTCCATAGGAGCTCGCTAGCTATGGAGGCTGTGTCTGCAGAGAGATTCGTATTTTCTTATTGTAATGGTCAAACAAAGTGATGTGATTTTATCTGGTTTTTATATGGTTTATGTTGAATAAAGAATAAATGCTTTTATGTCTAAAATAAGAAATGAAACTATAATAATTTGTTACAGCGTCTTCGCAAAGTCATTGATTGCCACACAACCAAAAAAACTGAATGGTCTCTTGCTTGCTTAGCATATCGTCTTGGTAGATTTACTAATTCTCAAGCACAAAGAGAAGATATAAATGTGAAAAAAGAAAAAAAAAAAAAAAAAAACGAGAATCGAACATACTTTTCTTGAACAAAAACCAGTACTAAATATAAAAAGTTACTGAAGTTTCAACTTTCCCACTTGCTACTAGCTTCCTTCACTATCAAACTAGGAATCATAAAGATAAAACATGACTAACATCATAATTATCCCTAAGGGTAAATCGTCGATCACTGGGAAATTTAAGAACAAATCCAGAGGAGCCTAGCGACTCAATTTATATAGACAGTGTCACTATGTCTTGGGGGTCTATCAGGAACCGTACCATGTTTGAATCTGGATGCTTCATGCCTCGCCAGCTCAGGAGGCACCGAACTGTTGCTCTGAACAAGCATCTGCTTCAGATCATAGAAGACCTCGGTATCATGAAGAGTCAAGAACGAAGTCGCAACACCACTCTTCCCAGCACGCCCTGTACGTCCGATACGATGTGTATACATCTCTATATGTTTAGGCATGTCGTAGTTTATGTTGAAATAAGAACGTTGTATACTTGTATCTCTTTTTCTCTCTGCACTTGTGATTTCCCACCGTGTAAGGTCGTGACACGTCACACGGTACCCAGCCTTATCCAGATTTTTAGCAATAGAGTCTGCGTTTTTCTTAGTGTTACGACCATCTCCAATGGTTGGATCCAGATTATGGGATCCAACCATATTTCTAACCGGAAAAATACAAATCTCAAAAGTGAGACACTTGGGCATGTTTATTAGTTTTGGCTAGTCCAATGGTAAACACCTAATGAGTGTCTAAAAAATTTAAATTTTTTAAAAAACTTGGTATAAGTAATACTTGACACACACTCTAAACAATAAGAAATTGACAATGAACAAAGCAGATATCTACCTCCAAACCCAGTGCACATCCATACTTGTTCCTCAGTAGATCAATACACTCCAAAGACAGAGATAAAATACTCATATCCATCTTAGTTTCTCAAATGCATTTGTAGATAGATATCAACAACCAGCCTGATGATGATGATGATGATGATCATACCATACGACAAGAATAAGAAACCACAAGATTCAGGTAAAATATATCCTACTCAGCCATCTCTCTTACTCAAAATACAGATAATAAATGACCCCGCAGTTCATATTGGTCTAGAGCTCTCTATAATCAATTTTGTTGTAATTGGGAACCACAGGAACATGCTCAAATTATCTAAATCAAAAGCCAGACATGTATAACAGTGTGTCTTGTTAATAATTCACACCATCAGGGTCTCTCTCGATTCTTTAGGGACATAGTGAGTGATTTTGATCCAATTAGGGATAAAGCAAATAGATTTGAAGATCAAAACCCAGATTGATTCAATTCCTCATTCCAGACACATAATCACATTCATGCCTAGTAAAACACATACAGACACTGGTTATTGATTCAAATAACCCTAATTTAACAACCCACAAATAACGAGACCTTAGTTTGCTGAACCGAAAATCGCGGATTTTCTCACCAGATTCAACGATTTGCTAAACATCCATCGCCGATCGTGACCATCATCTCCGGCGGATAGAAGACTCCGACGAGCCAATGTATCCTCCATTGGGCTCCGATTTTGTCAAGGTTCGTCGGACACAGAGCGAGAGAGAGAAACAGTGACACGTATGGAGTATTATTTTGTATTTTTTTGTTCTAATAGCTTTGCCCCAACCAACAACACAGTGACACGTATGGAGTATTATTTTGTATTTTTGATTTAAATTTTAGACCCAAAATAGATGGATCCCTCAGTTGGACCCTCCGTTGGAGATGGAAATAGAGCTGTATTTGGGTTGTGTCGTGGGCCTAGCTAAGCCCATCTGTATGATTTTTTTTTCGTCAAAAAGGAATTTATATAGATGATAAAATGTAATCATTACAAAGAGTTTCCGTTAACCAAATAGGGGGATGGAAACAAGATGAATAAAAAGATTCAGAGCTACATCCAAATTTTGCTAAAGCATGAGCTGTTCTATTACAATTTCTTGGAATGTAAGCAAATTGAATTGTGTCAAAAGATTGTGACCAGTGTACTATATCTTGATAAACACCTTCAATCGATGCAATGTATATTGACTGATGCAGCATCTTAATAAGTAACTCGCAATCTCCTTCGAAGATAACATTTCTTATTCCCTGTATCCACGTTTGTTGCATCGCATTCAACAGAGCTTTACCTTCAGCTTCCAATGGTGATGATGCATATCTCATATTTGCAGCTCCCCAACCATTGGAGATGCCTCTGTTATCACGTAGGATCCATCCGCCCCGTGTCTCTTGAGTTAGGGGATCAAAACTTGCATCGTAATTGCACTTGAGCATAGGTTGAGGAGGCCTTGTCCAATGCGTTGGTTTTGATTTTAAGGAAGGAGAGTCAAGTCGGTTTAAAACACTTCGACACCATTCTCGTACATCCGCTTTAGCACGCCATACCATGTGAATTGGTTCTTCCGAATTTTCTTCAAATATGAATTTATTCCTTGTCTTCCAAATATGTCAAATGATCCAAAATGGTAGTAGTTTTGTCTCTAGTGGTACATCGTTATCATTTTGCAGTGCAAAAACAGCTTCCAAGAAAATTTCACAAGTGATTGAAGACAAATACAGAGCATGGATCGGGATATTTGCTAATTCCCAAATGGATTCAGCATATGGACATAAAAACAGTATGTGATCAATTGTCTCATCATTTCGTAAACATCTCGAACATATAGGGTCTATATTCATTCCACTAGATATGAGACGAGTTGCTGTGGGTAAAGATCTAGAGAGCAATCTCCATAAAAAGTGTTTTACCTTTGGTAGAATGTTTAGTTTCCAAATTTGTCGTTTTAACTGAACTGATCCATGAGGTTTTAGTGGCAAGTCACATGGTTTGTCCGGGTTGTTCATCGAGAACCAGTATCCAGAACGGACTGTGTAGTCCCCTGATTTATTGTAACGCCAGATAAGCCTATCTGGTCTTTGTTTCTGGGGGAGATACATTTTCAAAATCTTGTTTTGATCTGCAGGTGTAATATGTTGCAGAATCTTACTGCTGTCCCATCTGTATGATCTTATTGGAATAAAATCTATACTAATAATAAGTAAGCTCCTAAAGGCGTCCACATACGATTTTAAACCTCCAATTGTGATTAAACACTTCACTAATTAACATTTTTTAAAAATCTCCAGAATTTTCAATATTAAGAATTATTTTAAACAACCAATCAGGATTTGACATGTCATTCATTAACATTTTTTTAAATTTCCAGAATTTTTTAGACAAAGGAAAATTTTAAATTTACGGAAATAAAAGAAATATTCACAATATCCTACATCGGCTAGAAAATTTTTAGACAATAGTTGAGAACCAGTATAAATAAGATTAATATGCTTCCAACAACGAATGAGCAAGAAAACTTGATTTATCAGGTGTCCAAGTTTAAAAGTATATTCGGTTTGATCCGGTTTTTTATTTGATCAAATTAAAACTTTAAAAAGTTTCAAGAAAATAAATTATAATATTTAAAAATTTTTAAAGTTTTAATATTTAAAGTTCTTAGCTTTTAAAAAGTTTTTAAATATATTTTAAAAGTTTAAAATATTATCAATATTTATGTAAAACATAAATTATCTTATTTATCTACGTTTGTGCTTTTTATTTCTTATGATCTGTAAAACATATTTTTGTGTATGATTTTATAGCTAAGTTGATATTTTTCATTAATTTTTTTATTTTTTATCTTATTTTTTATTTTAATGAGAAAAGAAATGATTTTGTTCTTGGAGTTTGATGGATTAACAAGTTGTGTGGTAGTATAAAAAAAAGGTTTTTTAGTGGAAGAAAATGAAGAAGTTGACTAGGATGAAGAAGAAAAAGAGTATAGCGAAGAACCAGATGGTAAAAGTAATGATGACGATTACCACAAAATTTGACAATAGAAATGACAAGAAAGAATATGAAGAATAAGAAAACATTGAATAAAAAATACAAAAACATAGGTGGTAGCGATCAATTAAATATAAAAACGAGTTAAATTCATGATGATAAAATTGTTTTGTTTTTTTGGTGGTCAAAGAAATGGTTTAGAATATGTGAGGTCATCAGTTTAATTCACATCGCTTGGATGTCAAGTTAAATTCATGATTTTTTTTTATCAGATTTGATTTTATAGCACAACTGATTTTTATATTTTAAAAAATTGTGTATCTAAAATTTAACTTTTTCCTTAATACTAATTTAACTGTCATCAATCATATATACTTTTCATCAAAATATATCAAATATAACCCATGCGTCAAAACCTAGTTGTGATTAAAATCTTAACACTAATTATTAATTCACCGCAGAATAGATTTATCTTTTCCCTTGTTTCTCTTTTTTCTCGATAACAAATGAATTTCCTTTTTGAAACAGGAAAAGACCTGAAAACAAAAAAGTTAAGAGGCAAAGAGGTGGCTAATCTGATCTCTGTATATTATATGAGGTATAAGATACATACGTACACATACCTCTCTATCTACATTCCAGAGTCTCAAATCAAATCGAAAGAGAATTATGCAAAGTCCGCAAAAAACACCACAAGACCTTCAATCCTCGGCAATGATGATGATGATGATGATGATGGCTCCTCCCTCTGCTACATCGACTACTCAACACTTGGTCTACGGTAATTCATCGGAAAACCCTAAAGAGAGTTCGGTCTCCACCACTCTCTGTTTGTCTTCTTGTGAAGAACCTAAGAAGAGGAAGAGGAACCATGATGATCCGGCGGCCAAGGTTTCTTGCTCACCAAGCGACAACAACTACTTAACCAAAAAAGAAAGAAAGACTAATCGAATGGGAACAAATCTCTCGAGTGAAGAAAGGGAAAGGGACGAAAGGTATGGTGTTTCAACAGAGCTAACACTCTTCAAAGATCCGTGGATCCTCAAGAAGGTACTAACCCCTAGCGATCTTGGCCCCCTTAGCCGTCTTCTTCTTCATACTCGCCCCATGGAGGAACATCTCATCAAATACCTCAACAAGGATGATCAGATTAAGGTACACCAAGGGTTAGGAATCACGGTCGATGTGTATGACCACGACACTGACTCGACGTTCCAGCTGCTTCTAAAGCGATGGACCACGTTGAATGGTTATGTTTTAAACGGTGGATGGCGTATGCATTTGGTTCGTAAGAGATGTTTGAGAAAAGGAGACGAAATTGGACTACTTTGGGATCGTTTTGCTTCGAGGCTCCACTTTCGTGTGCTTTCACGTGCACAAGAACCCTAACTAGTGGGGCAATGAGCTGAGAGAGAGAGAGAGACGTCGAAAGAGATTCTTCTTTTTTTTTTAATTCAAGTTTAGCATTTACATTCGCAGAATGTTCTTAACATTGGATTAATTTTGATGCATTTTTTACCATTACAAGTTTTTTTTACGTGAGCTAAATAAATTTGTTGGCTCGGATTATTGATTTTATATTTAGGAAAACATATCAAAACAGTATATAAAATTTATTTTGTTTCGACTTTAAGTTTGATTGGGTGATTTTGGCAAAAATTAATTATTTTATGTTGTACTTTATTTTCTTTTATTTTATTTTATAATTAAATGATATATTTAATTATATTTAGAAAATGTTCAAATAATGATAATTTATTTGACTTAAATGAAAAAGATTCTTTAATATGAAATCAAACCAATTTAATAATACATCGAGCTCTGTATAAATATTTAAACCAAATTAAACCAAATAATAATTTATGTCTATAAATTTTTATATGGTTGGGTCACATAAATTTAATAATAATTTTGTTTATCGAATAAACTAAATTAAAATTCATTAAAAATATTTTTTAACAAATTTTAATACAAAAAATTAAGATATGCAAGACATACCACTTTTAAATTTAATAAATCATTTTAAATAATTTTTTTATCCACAACTGAACCAAATCAAGGTATGAATTTTGTTATAACAAATTTGACCTGTTTCTTAAATTCAAGAGCTAAAAAACTAGGAAAATTTTGAACCAAAAAGAGTGACATGCTACTTATAAATTTGTATAGCTTACATGATATAATTTTTAATAGTAAAACGTTGATTGCTTGATCATAATAAAATAAGGCTCAATTAGACTTATTAGGATTTATTTCACCTTCTACTAAAAGTTGAGAGTTTAAAATTCCCACAAATATATAAATATCTTTTATATTTTTGAAAAAGGTGAGGTTTTTTTTATACACATTATAGGTATTTCAAACAATAAAGTTCAATTTCTCATTCCGCAAAAAAGTGGGAGAAGCAAGTAATTATTGTTAATAAAAAACCTTAAAACTGCATAACAGGGTAATTATAAATTTACAGGGTAATTAGTCAAAAATGTCATTTTCAAAACTAAAGTTTTCAAAAAGGGTAATTTATCATTACTGCCATGAAGAGTAGTAATCTTTATCGCCAATGTCATTTTCGTTGTTCTCTTCTCTCAAATGTCATATGATCCACTTTAATATATTTATATTGACAAAAATACCTTTTATATTATTTCTTTTCTTGTTTATCTCGATCTCTCATCTTTCTCTCTCTTTTCTTCTCTCCTCTTTTTTTCTTCAACAACAAATAAATCACCACATCATTTTATGGATCGAGGCATTGGAGAAGACGATGGAGCAACATCGAAAGATTGAGATCCAAGAAACAATTTCTCATCTCTCTCATCTTCAATACTCATCTTCTTCTATTTCTGTCTCTGGAAAGCTCCATATTCTTTCTGAGGTTTTTCTGTTTGTTTCCTTCTCTCTATAACTTTAATCGACAAGATCTGATATCTGACCTTTTTTCGGTGGACCAGATTCGGTATACCAGTTTTGATGGACCAGATCCGGAGACTAAATATGTCAATTTCTTGTTTTCTAACTTGTTGTTCATTCAATTTCCCCAAGTCTTTTTGTCCATCATGCAGTTCTTCAAACCAATCGATGGACAACACTGATTTATCCTCCTAGATGGACAAGACTGATGATTTCTCCGAAGACAACAGCCGACAGAGAACACTGATGAATCCCATGATGGACAAAGTTGATTAACTCCTTGGTGGACAAGACTGATGAACTCCCCGGGGACAATAATTGATTTTGATGAACTCCCTGATGGATAAGAGTGATGAATTCCCCAAGGCAATAATCAGTAGACACCACTGATGAACCTCCTGATGGACAACACTGATGAACTCCTCGATGATAACAATTTAAGGACAACACTGATGAACTCTCTGATGGACAACATTGATAAATTCCATATGACAACAATCGATAGACAATAGTGATGAACTCATCGATGGAAAAAATTGATTCACAACAGTCGATAGACAATACTGATGAACTCATCTGATGGGGCATATCTGATGGACTAAATAAGACCAGAACATGCGTCAGCAGGACTGCACGGTGGACACGTCACTTGGTATTCTTCCGCCTGCGCTTTTCTCACTTTCTTACAAAGAGGTAATTTAGTCTTCTCACTCCTTCCCCCAATTTTAAACTGGCATTTTAGAGAAGAAAGAAAAAAATGGCATTTTCGATAAGTTTTTGTGGAAAAAGGCATTCTTAGCCAAATTTATCTAAATAGGTCTTGTGTTTAAGAGTAATTGAATCTAAATAGGTCTCATAATGAATAAAAGTAAAAATGGTGTAATAAAAATAAGTCACTTACATTGGTCCATCAGATATCAACATGTTTATTTATGCAAACTATCGATGGTCCATCACGAACAAATGACAAATGGTCCATTGCTACCAAGATTAATGATTAATTTGAAGAAGAAACAGATAATCATAACACATCTGGTCCATTAGCACATACTTGGTTGGAAAGTCTTTAATTTGTTCTTCCTCTAGTCTCTCACTTGTGGCTTCCTTTAGGGCCTCAAAGCTATGATAATAGACAAAATAAAATAGAAAAAATTGAAGAGCACTAATTTATATTGGTCTTTTTGACAGCAAGATATCTATTTTTAACAAATGGTCTCTCGCTAACAGATAGTCCATCGACGAAGTGTTCCATCGCTAACAATGGTATATCGGTTAGCAACTAGGTCCATCAGCCTAAAAAGTTCATCATATAAACATGTCTACTTCTAACTGGTTGTCGATCACTACCAAATGGTCCATCGTTCACAAGATTCATGACTAATTTGAAGATGAAACATATAATCAGAACTCATTTGGTCCATGAACACATACCCAGTTGGAGAGACTTCAATCTTGTCTTCCTCTACTCTCTGACTTGTGGCTACCTTGTGGGTTTTGGATCTCTGATAATAGACAGAATGTAGTAGACAAAATTAAACATACGTCATTAACATGTCTAATCCTAATAGATGGTCCATTGCTAACAAATGGTCCATCACAACCAAATGGTCCATCAATACCATGAAGTCTAGATTTTAAAAGTTAAAAGAATTAACATACACAAGCTCGGGTGGAGGGTCTCCAGAACTAGAACGCCGTGTTGGTCACCTACAGTGGGGTAAGGTGGGTTAGACAGAGTACATGGTGGACAACTGAACTTGGTTATTAGATCGGTTGTTCATTATATGTTGTCATAAGGAGTGGGACGAAAAGTGGGCCAGTTGTAGAAGTGAGAGATATTGAGGATGAAGTGATGTTAGGAAGAGAGAGATAGAGATTGCAGAAGGTTAAAAATTGATGGTTACTAGGGAAGAGAGAGATGATTTCTCTCTTTTTTGAGATAAAGCGGAGAAGAAAAAAAAATCAATGGAAAGGAAAAGATTCTTTAATTAGTGTGCCAACTTTAGGTTAACTCCTAAATATCTTGAGCAAAAAATAATTTCTTGTGTTTTAATTACATAAGGGTATTATAATCTTTTATATAGCAGGATGTGGCACACAGGACAATGAGTTTCACAAACTGGCATTACGGAAGAAGTACGTCACTGTATATGGCACAATTCATAATTTTCTCTATATTATATTGCCATAATTACCGCTAAATTCTAATATTTAGTCAAAAAATTACTTAGGAAGTATATCTAATAAATGTAGACTAGTTTTTAAGTAATTAATTCAATGCCTTTATTTTTAGTTCAACACTCAAATGTCTATATAAACATGAATTTGTAACAAGAAAATACTTCACAAAACTAATTCATGGTCGCCTCCTTATAAACGCAGTGCATCTTCGTGGCGTAGGTTTGCCTCTCATCCTTTTTTTTATTCATTAATTTTACGTTAATTTATTGTTTTCAATTGTGGTTCTAACCTTGGTGGAAGAGTCACCATGTTGGTCTAGACCATGGATCGATTCTCCCCAAACGCAGAATTGCTCAGCTTTATCTCTTTGACCATATGGGTATAAACCCATTGCTTACGGTCCATTTGCATATCTGGGAGACCCTATCCGTAGGATATCCTTCCCCAGAGAAATTAGTCTCAGATTTATTCTCTGAGTTAACAAAAAAAAAAAAAAAGTTATGAGTTTTATACATTAACCAAATTTCATATACCAGAATATTTTGTCATGCAGCGTAGACCATACTCGATCTTAGTAATATTCATATTGGATTGAATATCAGATATCTAAAAGTTTAGTATATTTAGATCTGAGAATAATTATTCGTTTTTGGATATGTCATAAACATTAGTATCGAGATTTGTAAGAAATATTTAAATAATAATAGAACTAAATGATACAAATTTTTATCATAGAATTTAATATCAAATTTGTTTTTTCATCAACATTTTAAATCATAATATTAAGGTTATTCTAAATTACCACACACTTATAAGACGAGATCCTGAACATGGTTATATATATATATTTTAATATTTCTTAAATTAAAAATTCTTGGAAATGTATAATAAGCTTTTCAGATTCCATTATAAATTTCGGATCCAGTAACAAATGATTTAAGTAGATAGTCATTTAAATTGACATTTTTCTTAAAAAAATATACTGTGCATGATTAAAAAAAAAAAAAAAGATTTTTAATCCAGCTACATGCTTTGGTCAGGTTTTCACTTTTCTTCGATCATGGATAAGAGTTTGGTCACCCTGGATCTGTTTCCGTATGACAAGCCACATGACCCCAAGGTTGCTTGTGGACCAGCAGACAATAAGCAAGCCGAAGAGAAAATAAACCTGGCGAGGATGAGGTTTATGACGTCTGAAGATAAAAGAGAGGAGGCGCGGCACAATGTCTCAACAAAACTAACTCTCTACACCGATCCATGGACCATCAAGCAGGAAATAACCGAAAGCAATTATGGTTATATCAACCATCTTTTTCTAACCGAAAGCTTTGTACGTAGCGACGTTCTGAGGTATCTCCCATTGTCTGATCAAAGGGCAGTACTCGAAGAAGGCCCTGGCTTAGACGTGTACGATGACGACACTTCTACTATGCACAACGTGGTTCTTATGAAATGGCCCGACTATCCAAGCTATATTCTCCTCAATGGATCGCATAAGGATTTTGTGGTGAGAAGAGCTTTAAAGGCAGGCGATGTGGTTGGAATGTATTGGGATCCTTATGGTTTCAAGCTTCATTTTTGTGTGCTTTCTCGTGCACCAATAAGAGCTAGCTCAGGTTCCGTAGCAAGTGGTTCAACATCATTTGCTCCTCGTCTTGCAGGTCCATAGGAGCTCGCTAGCTATGGAGGCAGTCTCTGCAGAGAGATTCGTATTTTCTTATTGTAATGGTCAAACAAACTGATGTGGTTTTATCTGTTTTTATATGGTTTATGTTGAATAAAGAATAAATGCTTTTATGCTAAGAATAAGAAATGAAACTATAATAATTTGTTACAGCGTCTTCGCAAAGACATTGATTGCCACATAACCAAAAAAACTAAATGGGTCTCTTGGTTGCTTAGCATATCGTCTTGATAGATTTACTAGTTCTCAAGCATCAATTTTCAATTTAAAACACAAAGAGAAGATATAAATGTGAAAGAAAAAAATAATAATAATAACGACTAACGAGAATCGAACATACTTTTCTTGAACAAACACCCAGTACTAAATATAAAAAACGTCACTCCAGTTTCAACTTTCCCACTTGCTACTTGTTTCCTTCACTATCAAACTACGACGAATCATAAAGATAAAACATGCGACTAACATCATAATTATCCCAAAGGGTAAAACGTCACTGGGAAATTTAAGAACAAATCCAGTGGAGCCTAGCGACTCAATTTATATAGACAGTGTCACTATGTCTTGGGGGTCTATCAGGAACCGTACCAGGTTTGAATCTGGATGCTTCATGCCTCGCCAGCTCAGGAGGCACCGAACTGTTGCTCTGAACAAGCATCTGCTTCAGATCATAGAAGACCTCGGTATCATGAAGAGTCAAGAACGAAGTCGCAACACCACTCTTCCCAGCACGCCCTGTACGTCCGATACGATGTGTATACATCTCTATATGTTTAGGCATGTCGTAGTTTATGACGTGAGCCACATCGGGAATATCGATTCCACGTCCTACAACATCTGTTGCAACAAGAACGTTGTATCTCTTTGCCCTGAAACCTTCTAAGCTGATTTCTCTCTGCTCTTGTGACTTGCCACCATGTAAGGTCGTGACACGGTACCCAGCCTTATCCAGATTCTTAGCAATAGAGTCTACGTTTTTCTTGGTGTTAACAAACACAATGGCAGTCTTATCACCCAGCTCGTCGAGCAGTTTCTGCAACCTGAAGAATTTTTCGGACTCTTTCATCATAATCACGTGTTGCGAAATCAAATCCGTGGTCTTTCCTGCAGTACCAATGGTGACGACAACCGGGTTCCTCAAGTACTTCCTAGCAAGCCGTTCTACCCCAGGAGGCATTGTAGCACTGAACATATATGTGGTTCTGTAAATTTTCTTTTCATCAAGCTCTTCTTCTTCGTTCTCGGGTTTCAAATTACTAGAAGGCATCGCATCTAACACACCTGCAACTTGCGGCTCGAATCCCATGTCTATCATCCGATCAGCCTCATCAAGAACCACATAGTTGCACTGGTTCAACACAGCATACCGCCTCTCAAGGCAATCAATCAAACGACCAGGAGTGGCAATCACAATCTCACAGCCTTGTGTAATCTTCAACCCCTGTTCCTCAATCGACTGACCACCAACAATAGAAGTCACCCTAAACCCTAAATAATGGGCAAACTTAACAGTTTCCTCCTCAATCTGCTGAGCAAGCTCCCTAGTAGGGGCCATAACCACAGCATAAGGTCCCTCAGTCTCATTCTCTTCAGTCATGGGTGGCAATCTAGATATGTAAGCTAACATAGGCAAAACAAAAGCAGCAGTCTTACCAGAACCAGTCTCTGCAATGCCGATAACATCACGCTGTTGCAGTCCAAGTGGTATAGCTGCCATTTGAATAGGAGAAGGTTTCTTGTACCCAGCTCTCTCCACAGCTTTCAGAAGCTCAGAAGTAAGCTTGCTCTCTTCCCAGCTCCTCATAGGACGAGGAATTCTCGAACCCTTGTAAGAGATATTGAAATCTTCCCTGAAGATACGCCAGTCCCTTTCGGTCATCTCCTCTAATCTCTTATCGCTCCAATGCCTATCAACCCTCATATCAAAAGAGTCGTATGTGTCAGCAGCTTCTTCACGCACTCTCTGAGCAGCAGCTTCCTCTGGTCTCTCAAGAATACCATCTTTCTTACGGATCTCGTCACGCATCTCTTTCTCATGCTTGGCAGCTTGTTTCTTCTGCTCACGACGGTCCATACCAGCACGAAACCCTCTACCAAAGAGAAGCTGAGCTTCATGAGGGTTTTGGTAGAGAACGTTCATATCCCTGGAAGTATCCTCAGTGTTTTCCCAATCGAAAGAGAAACGAAACTTCTCGCTTGGCCTTATAACTCTCTTCTTAGGCTTCTTACCTCCGAGATACTGCTCCTTAATGGCGTCGAGTTCCTTCTCCTTCTCTCTCTCAACTAATTTCTCAACCCTAGCCTTCTCCCTAGCCTTAGCCTCATCCTCTCTCTCCTTATCTCTATTTCTGCGATCCGGTTCACGATCCCGTTCACGACGGTCACGCTCACGCTCACGGTCTCTCTCTCGCTCTCTGTCTCTATCCCTACCATGGTCTCGATCTCGATCTCGCCCTCTGTCTCTCTCCCTGTCGCGTTCACGAGGTTCTCGGTCCCGATCTCGGTCTCGCTCCTTGTCCCGATTAGTGTTGTCTCCATTAGCGTCTCCAGCCTCGGGCTCGGAGGGACCAATTTGCTCGCGGCGGAGGCGTTGCTCGGAGATTTGGTCTTGGCGGCGTTTTAGGGCTAATTCTTCGCGCTGAGCTTTGGTGAGGAAGACAGGCTTCTTAGCAACAGAGGAGGAATCGAGGGAGGTAGATCCGACGACTTCGTTGATTGATCGCTTCATCTTTGTAGAGTGGATGAAGAAGATGTTCGCTTGGTCTATAGCAGGAGGGGAACGCAAAGAAAGATCTAGAACCCTTCTCTTCTCTCACTCGCCTCTCTTTCTTTATGTATTCCACTTTGTTTGATTCCTTTGTAATTTTTTTTTATATTTCCCCAATTTTGGTACATCTTAAGCCTTAAGCCCCTAGGGTTTTAAAGCCCACCCAATAGTTTCTTTTGATTCACCGACTTGGTTTCTCTAGTTTTCGTGCTTTATATTTTGTGAATGATATGTCAAATGTAGAGTAAACGACTTGGGGAAGGATGCAAGATTACAAAACCCTTTCAAGGGTTAGATTACTCACTTGTAAGTGACTCAGCTCACTCATCATCACTTTCCATGATGAAGTCTTTTGGTATTATGCAACTGACACATATATAATGGTTGATCGAGAGATGACTAATAAAACCATTTGATCATAATGTGAAAAGCAGAGACTCTAAAAACTTGATTTAGTGTCTAATTGATGCCCCTTTCGCTCACAAGTAACAAAACTCAACCCTGCTAAATAATAATATGCTGATGATGATCCTAAACTCAAACCCTGCTACATATGCTAATTCATCATCATACAAACTGATTACATATCATCATCACCTAATCTTAATTTACTAATTTTTACCAAAGGTAATGCTTCATCCCAAGGCCATTGCAAGTCAGTATGAGCTCCTTGTACTCATTCAATAGTTCCTGCAACAAACATTTAAAAGGGGATTTATCAAGAAACCTAGAAGCTTTTGAAAGTGTATAACGGAGCTCTCTCGAATGAGCTTAGTAACTCTTGTCTACCGTGTTGTGCTGGTAGATACGACGCATCCTTTTCTTGTCGTACTCCTTCCTTGTAAATGGGTCGCTCAGTACTGTTGAACAAATTGATCACAATCTTTATAGTTCAAGTTGATCGAAACCAATTACAGAACCAATGGCTAAATGAAAACAGATTCCTTTCCACTAGAGAGACTAGTAAACATCTACTTCAGTTTTATACATTTTGCATAACAAAGTTAGAAGAAGAAGAAGAAGATATAACAAAGTCCAATGAAACAAAATTCACTTTAAACACTCAATTTCTATAAGTTTACTACTTCAAATCAGACAACTTTAACAAGGAACTGTTGTCAAACACAACTACATCTACAAGTAATCAATCACTAAAGAGCCGAGGAGCAAAACCTTGATAAGCCTCGTTGATTTCTTGAAACCTAGAAGTAGCAGAATCCTCTTCTTTAAATTTGTCCGGATGCCATTTCTGCAACACAACCAAAACACAAAATGCCAAACAGCCATTACTGAAGAACTAGAGTTTTGTACGAAATGGTGAAAACTACAAGGGGGGAAAGAAAGAGAAAGGAACCAGTGCAAGACGAATAAAGCTGGAACGAATCTCATCATCAGAAGCGTCACAGTTCAATTCAAGAACTTTGTAGTGATCCTGCAACACCCCACCCAACCCAATTCACCCCAAAAGTAAAAAAACCGAAACTTTTAACAATTTAAAACCAAATAAAGTCTCGAATTTGGTTGTGTTACCTTGAAGTTCTCGAAATCGAAATCGAAGAAGTCAGAGCCATGACCGTCTCCCCAATCGTAACACCACATCCTCCACTGCGAACAAAACGATTCCGAGAGCTTCCCTCAGTTCACAATTCTCTCCTCTCCCCCACTTATTAGAGAAACTTGAGCAGATAAAAGAATCAATTTTTCTATTTACTGAAAATTACATTTAGACCCCAAAACTATTAATTTATTACAATTTAGGACATTTATCATCTTTCAGAAACCTTTCGTTGAGATAAACAACACCCGTTGATGGCCTCGTCTCTGAGCACAAGAGTATCATCGGCGTTAATCGGATCTCGACGGTGTTTCCCGTTCGTCGGTGCGTTTTGCGTGCTTTCAACTCTCTCTATCTCTTCGTCTTCCTTCAAATCTGGTTCTGCACACTCCTTCTCTCTCTTTAGGTTAGAGCCTTTCGATTTGTTTTTGTTAAAGTTTTTTTTTTTTTTTTTTAGAGTTAAACTGATGAAATTGGAAATTGTAGGTCTAAGTTTAGCAGTAAGGCTTCTTCTTCGTCGATCAAAATGGAGGAGAGCAGCAAAACTGTGCCCAGCATTGTTGTTTATGTCACTGTTCCTAACAGAGAAGCAGGTTTGCTTTTGGTTTTTTCTTTTTTTAGTTTCTCGATTGATCGACACGTCACAATGTTTGTTACATTGGCAGGGAAGAAGTTGGCTAACAGTATAGTCCAAGAAAAGCTTGCAGCCTGTGCCTGGTACTTCCCTTTTTCTTGTGTTACCCTCTTGCGCCTTTGTTTCCAGTCTGAACTTCAGTTTGTTGAGTAAAACAGATGAAATCTGCCAGCAAGATTTTGTAGAAATCTTATTTGCTAGCCTAATAACCAACCACTTGGTGGTCAGAATCCAGAAAGACTAGAAGCTATATTTAGTCGTTTCATGCTCTGCCCATGCTTTGTAATCTGTCGATATAGCTCTGGCTTCTTTGTTTGCTGGCATTGTTCTGTGGTTTTGAATACTACTAGTTCAGAGTCACTAGAAGATGTTTATGTTTGTTTCATTGGATGCAGGCGTTGAATCGGTATACGAGTGGGAGGGAAAGGTAAGTAGGGATCAATACATGAAAATCTTTCTGCAGAATATTTTTTATCCCAAATGATGATTAAACCCTCTTTATATCCATAAAAGACCGAGACAAAACTTAATTCGTAGTCTGTATCACCTGCTGTATACAACCTTTATTTTGCTTGGAGCATTGTTCATCTTGAATCTGGGCTATTTATGCTAGCTGATCTCAAACCTTTTGGCTTCAGGTTCAGAGTGATTCCGAGGAGCTCCTGATAATCAAAACAAGGCAATCCCTTCTAGAGTCTCTAACCGAGCACGTCAATGCAAATCACGAATACGAGTAAGCATTGTTCTATCGAGTAATGCGACTGCCTTGCCTTTTCCTTAGTAATCACATAACGGTAAGTTGATAAACATGGTTTACTTCTTTCCCTAGTGTGCCAGAAGTAATTGCATTGCCCATCACTGGTGGGAGCGACAAGTATCTAGAATGGTTGAAAAACAGCACAAGGAACTGATATCTCGACGTCTCGTAAGCTGTCCAGCGGGGTCGGTCAATGGCTTTGTAGTTTGTAGTATTGGTTTCCTTTACATTTCAACAACCTCTGTATTAAAAATAAAACGTCTGAAAAATAAAACGTGTGAAGTGTAATCCTGGACCAGTTCGTCAAATGACATATTGCTTAAAAGATTTCAGCTCAAGTGCTTATACAGCACATCTTTGATTCTATCAGCAACTCACAGATCAAAGAAAATTGACTTTGTTGATTTTTACAGACATCATTAATACAAACAAACTGTAACATGTCATGTGCTTTTTAAGCTACAGAATCAGTAAGTGGAAGCTGAGACAGTTGCGTCTCCTGTGTCTCCCGAGCCTTAATCTTCTCATCGGATTTAAACTGTCCATAGAAGTAAGAGACGGATCCCCAGAGGGAGAGAGCCAAAGCGACACCTTTCCCCGCCTGAAACTTCTCCTGGAAGCAAATGACAGCCAAGACCACCGTCACCGGAAGCAGAGCACTAACCATAATTCCAGAGACCAGAGACGATACACAGAAGATCAACCCAATAGCTCCCACGAAAAACGCTTGCCAGATCACGGCCGTGAACACAACCACCACATAGTACAAAGACTCTCCAAGCTTAAAATCTCTTGCCTCTCTTGCTATCACCTGCCAATAAATTCAAAGATCCCAATTCTTGATTAGAAAATGCATAAAAAATGCAAGCTTTCCTCCTAAACATCTTCCTTTTAGGGTTTCATAAACAATTCAGAGGTACCCTCCTCTTGGTTTAAAAAGTCAAAACTTAACGCAAGGATCTTCGTTTTTGATCAAGAGCTCATATTGTACCTTGAAATCGCCAGCAACTAGCATCCCCACGAGGCAAAAACAAGTGGCAGCAAAGCACAAGACCATCTGGAACTCGAGCACGAGCGTATACGTGACTCCTTGACGAGATTTCTTGTAACTAAGCTCCACAAGAGGCAATATAAACGCGTAGAGAAGAGCTGCACCAACGGTCATAAGGAACCCAACAACGTACTCCTTGTGTGTCTCGTTCGCAAGCTTGTCGCTATCGGAGTTAATGGCAAGGACTACGGCACCAACAGTGAGCAAAACAATGGCGTTTATAGTGAAAGGTGTGAACTTTTGCCTCACCATGAAAAAGGCAAACAGAGCAGTGAAACCTAGCTGAGCGGAGATGATCAAAGACGCAGTTGAAACAGGGATATAAGCTAATCCATAGGAGTAAAGGTAATTGTCAAAGCCCATGAGCAGACCAGCGACGACAGAGGCGATGAAGAGAGGAGGTTTCATGAGGAAAAGTGAAGTCTTTTCTTGTTCTACAAGGCGACGACGGCGGAGGAAGGAGAAGAGAAGAGGGAAGAGGATAAGAGGACAACCTACAGTTTGGAGAAAGCTAGAGAACCAGATCCTTTCGCCACCGTTGTGGAAGTAGAGACGCATCATTAGAGGGCCTCCACAATTTCCAATCGCTAGGAACATACAGTTTATGATTACACGAACGCTCTTCATCTTCACCATTTTCTTCTTACGCCTCAGCTAATTATGTGCTTGTTTAGAATTGGCGTGTCTGGTGTCGCATCAAAGAAAGTGTTCAGACTTCAGGTAGAAAGAATATGGTAAGGCTTATATACACACTAGTGGGCGGACTAAGGTTGGCCATTATTTTGCATTAATGTATACCTGTTCTTTTTCGTCTCCACGATAGTGATGACCTTTTTCCCCAAACTTTTGTTTTTCTCTCTATATATATAATATATTCACCTTCTAAATCATTGTAGAAATTTAAAAGTTTTAGATATTTTTCGTACAATGCATTTATCATTTACACACCTTTTTTGTAATATGTTGTAATCTACCAAATTTAAATTTAAAAAAAAAAAAAAGAAAAAAAAAACGGTTGTCGTTTGTAATTGTCTGAAGTAGTGAGTTTTGTGTTAGTGACTTAGTGAGCAATTGCTGTTTCATTCTGTATAATTGCGAAAACAATAATACATTTTAGATCGTGTACAAAACTATGTTCTTAAATTGGTAAAAGAAAGACTGGTAGACTTTGTCGCTTATATGCTTTTTATGGAACTTTGATATTGACAAGTCGATAATATAATTGATCCAAACTAAAAATCAGTGAAGAGAAGAGATCAGATCAAGAGAAAGACCGATTCATTCGTATTTTTTTTTTCTGTCAAAAATACTATTTATGTGACACTTTCCACTATTTGTTCTATTATATATTTAGATAGCATATTTTATTATAATTTTAATAAATCAAAGGTCTGGAACAAACAACATTAACTCCACTTCAGTTATCCATTTTACAAACCAATGATTTGCTATGAGATCGATCATATTATGAAGAGAACGACATCCCTACATAAAAAGTTATTTTAGTGAATTTTATTTTCCTAAGTGTCAGTTCTATATCCATTAAATGACTTGGATAATCTACCACTAACTTACCCCCTAAAAGAAATTTTGATTTTATACTCACTTAATTTTGTTTTTTTTTAATGACAAACCATTTTTGACAAAACCTTTCTTCTCCTTTAGTTAGAGTTTAGGAACTGTATTCATATTCCTCTTAACCTTCATACCAAAAAATTGAGATGGTATAACATACTGGGAGATATTTCCCTAACTTTTCAGCTACTTCCACCATTTTTTAAAGTTATACCACAATATAAAACAACAATAAAACAATGTGTCAGTTTCATATTTAAATTATGATCCTAAGTGGTATTCGATTGTGCCCATGTGGGTAAATAAAATTCCCTTAACTACATACTAGATCCATAAAAACAACAAATTAGCAATCGTCACTTTCTAGTTTCTAGATCAAACTGGTCATCAAGTTGCAGAAGAAGATAAATGACGAAGCATCATTAAGTCTTTGGCAGCTGTCTTATCTCTTATCAAACATATATTGCTATAATACTATTTGGAAGAATTTGTCTCATAGTTTGTTTTGTACTTCTTTTACTTTAGTTTAGGAGATATGTTTCAAATACTGTTTAGTGTTTGGCACGATAGATTCATTTCGATGGAGAGAACCAGTCCAATGAGAATGGTCTATTATATGTTTTTTGGGTGTCTTTGCTATTTCAATTATACGTATATAGCAGCTTTAGCCATTTAGTTCTTGGATGCACTTAGCCTTTGGTAGCTAAGACCATTAGGTCATGTCCAATGGATAGAAATATATTAAGTTGCTCAAATATAATATTTTATTATTTTTAATTATTTATTTAAATGAAAAATGAAAAATAAAAAGTTAAACCAATAATAACTCAACACGTATTAGATACATGGTTAGCAACTTTTCTCAAGTTGCTCCATTGAGCAACGGTTCTGACTCTCTCACCTTCTTTTAAATATTTTATTATTTTGTTTTTGCTGAGCAAACCCTTCCAGCACCTCCCACTGGATTTGCTTTGCTAGTGTCTAGCCAGTAATTGTATCGTGATTATTTCATAAACCCTACAAAATTTTATACTAGCCTTTACTATTTAACCGGACAAGTTCATCACTAATTTTGCAAACCGGTGTGATCCCGCAGACTCATCCGGTTCTGAACCAGACCGAATCTGAAGATTTTGTTTTTTTCACTGAGATGACAGTAATTTTCATGAATCTAATAAGTTTTCAATGGCAGCGAACTCTGCTGCATACGAAGCTATAGTTCGAGCAGGTCCTCGTGTAAAGCAACTTCAACAGGTTCATGCTCACCTCATTGTAACGGGTTACGGTCGTAGCCGTAGTCTCTTGACAAAGCTCATCACTTTAGCTTGTTCCGCTCGAGCCATCGCTTATACTCACCTTCTCTTCCTCTCTGTTCCTCTTCCCGATGACTTCCTCTTTAATTCAGTCATCAAATCCACTTCCAAACTTCGTCTACCTTTGCATTGCGTTTCTTACTACCGTCGTATGATATCTTCTAACGTCTCTCCGACTAACTACACTTTCACCTCCGTTGTCAAGTCCTGCGCTGATCTCTGTGCCTTGAGAATCGGAAAAGGGGTTCATTGTCATGCTGTGGTTACTGGGTTTGGTTTGGATGCTTATGTTCAGGCTGCTTTTGTTACTTTCTACTCAAAGTGCGGTGATGTGAAAGCTGCACGCCAAGTGTTCGATATAATGCCTGAGAAGTCCATTGTGGCGTGGAATTCGTTGGTTTCTGGGTTGGAGCAAAATGGGATGGCTGAAGATGCGATTCGGGTGTTCTACCAGATGCGACAATCAGGGATTGAACCGGATTCAGCTACGTTTGTGAGCCTTCTCTCAGCCTGTGCACAAACTGGTGCCATTGGTTTAGGCTCTTGGGTGCATCAGTACATTGTCCGTGAGGGTCTTGACCTGAATGTAAAACTTGGTACTGCGTTGATTAACTTGTATTCTAGGTGCGGTGATGTTGAGAAAGCCCGGGAAGTATTTGACAAGATGAAGGAAACTAATGTAGCTGCTTGGACGGCTATGATCTCTGCTTATGGTACTCATGGCAATGGCAAACAAGCAGTAGAACTATTTGATAAGATGGAAGATGATTATGGTCCTGTCCCTAACAACGTAACATTTGTTGCTGTTTTATCGGCCTGTGCTCATGCTGGACTTGTTGAGGAAGGACGTTCAGTCTACAAGAGAATGACCGAGAGCTATGGATTGATCCCAGGATTGGAACATCATGTTTGTATAGTAGATATGCTTGGGCGGGCTGGATTTCTTGACGAAGCTTATAGATTCATACATCAACTCGATGCTACAGGGGAATCAATTGCTCCAGCGTTGTGGACAGCGATGCTTGGAGCTTGCAAGATGCACAGGAACTATGATCTCGGGGTTGAAATCGCCAAGCGTCTCATAGCTCTTGAGCCAGAAAACCCCGGTCATCATGTCATGCTCTCAAATATATATGCCTTGAGTGGCAAAACAGATGAAGTATCACAGATAAGAGATGGAATGATGAGGAGTAACATTAGAAAACAGGTCGGCTATAGTGTAGTTGAAGTCGAAAACAAGACATATATGTTCAGTATGGGTGATGACTCTCATAAAGAGACTAAAGAAATTTATCAGTATCTGGAAACTTTGATGAGCCGGTGCAAGGAAATTGGGTATGCACCAGTTTCTGAAGAAGTGATGCACCAAGTAGAGGAAGAGGAAAAGGAGTTCGCACTAAGATACCACAGCGAGAAGCTGGCTGTAGCATTCGGGTTGTTAAAAACTGTAGATGTGGCCATCACAGTTGTTAAGAATCTGCGCATCTGTGAAGATTGTCATTCTGCTTTCAAGTACATTTCTATTGTATCCAATAGGCAGATCATAGTGCGAGATAAGCTTCGGTTCCACCATTTTCAAAATGGTTCTTGTTCATGTCTGGACTATTGGTAAGGACGACAACATACACACAAACACGAGTGTTTAATTTTTATTATACAATATGGTACATAGTTCTTGCAAAACTAGAACCCTTGGATATTATACAAGATGAGATTATCATACAAGATGAGCCTATTTTACAGCAGTTTTATTCTCACACCTTGAAGTACAAAACATATTCTACATGGGGAAGGTATTACCCACCTCGCAAACTGATATTATACAGCAACTATTGGATGTTAGGAAGATGATATGACATCAGAACATAACCGACCTTTATGATTCCAGTTCAATCCTCTTGGCCGCAATCAACTCCAATCTCTGAGAATGCTTCCACAAGTTTTGGGTAGAGTTTGGAGAGCATGATCTTGAAACCGGTGGAATTTGTGGTTGAGCTTTCGTGCATGTTCACTGATGATCCTACAGGGACACCTTCCATATAAGACTTGCACGCAGCCAGAACATGCTGGGCCCGTTTTGTGAAGTGATCCTTCACAAGCACCTCAAAATGCTACAATGCAAGATCACAGAGTTGATTAAAAAAGGCCTCTTCTGGTAATTTTCATTTTGGGTTGAATTGTTGCAAGTTGCAACAGAAGCATACCTTTGGGCGCTTGCGGAGTAATGAGATCATGGATTTGCAAGTGATGAGGAATGCATTCTCATTGTAACTCACTGAGTTTTTCTCTCCCTCAGCTCGTCCCAGCTGCTTATCATAGCCAGCTTCGTTAAAGTAAGGCTTCTCATTCAGAACAAGAGCCTGAAATGAAAGAAGAACTTGAAGGATGGAGGAGCTCCCCGGGTTCCATACTTCAGTGCCAGAGCCATTCCATGTATTCAGCAGACTCAGGCAGACTTTTCCTGACTCGTACAGGTTAGGATTTAGTCGCATCCCACCTGAATGATACTGTACCATCTGTATTCATAGAGGGAGAAAAAAAATTAACAATGTCATTTTTTTAAGTCCACATAACACTTTTAAACGACCAAGAGTTGCATTTTCGATCACATGATAGTGCTATAAATCTGGAGTCGGCAAGAAACAGAAGTTAAAGCAGTGAAAAAACTCACTGGTGGCACATGAGGATATTGAGGTGGAAGCATAATGTCGAAAAAGAAAAGTCCATCGTGGTATGGTGTTCCAGGGGCACCAACTAGGGCTGCACGCAGTAGGTCCATCCTTTCCTCATACACACGCACGTATATTGTGTCTGTTCATCACAAAAATTGAAATTCAGTGAGTTTATAACCGATCACAACATCAGAACATACCATAACTGTAAACCATCATTTGGCCAAAGCAAAAAACCCTGCATAGAGAATATATAATAAGTAAGAAAAGAACTAACCGGGAAGATTTGCCTCCAAATTGCTCCATTCTTGCTGGACATTCTTCACCCAACTCTTCGTGAACTATATTAGAAGTGATTCAGTAAAAAGTGTTATTTAGCTATATTGAGTACTAAAAGAATGTTAAGTATTGGTCCCATACCTGAGATTGTGCCAACCCATTATCCAAAGAAAGGAAACGATGATCCGAGCAGTCGTTAACCATATCAAACTGTCTAAATCTCACAAGTTCCCTGCTGCTCTCTAGAAGAGTTGAGTCCAGTGTCTTGGTAATTTCTTTTCCTTCAGTAGGTAAGTTGACCATCGTGGCCATATCCACTTCACCTGAATTTGATTCAGAGATGTCATATGATTCTGTTACTTCTTGAACAAGGACCTCAGAGTCACTTTGATCTTCAGAATCATTGCAACGTGAATGCGAAGTGGAACTCTGAGAACCGAAAAGGCTTGATGCAAGGTTTGTGATAAATCCAATGGCAGCTTTTGGAAGGAAAAATGAACTACATTCCGCAATGTTCTTGTTGCGGCCTTCACCAACACTGTAGAGCTTCACCAGACCCTGAACATACATGCATCATATAAGTCACCAAGGATATAGAATAAAGTCCACTGCTGGCAATAAACTAATATATTCTAGGACACCCAAAAAAATATGAGTTAGTGATTTACCGTTTCCTGATGGTTTGAAGATGCTTCATCTGATTGACTAATCTTCTGACTTAGATCTTGAACAGTGCCTTCCGAATTTATACTGCCAGAGTTGGAAAATTCAGACCTTTCCATCCTCCAAATTTCACATGGTGCAACCTGAAAAATATATATTCAAGAGAATTTGTTTCACAGCATATATATAACTTACTGCTACTTCAATGGAGTAAACTTTTCAGCATATAAACGTTGATTGTAAACTGAGAATTCTTTGAGTAGTATAAGTAGTATAATACATACCTTACTAGTAGAACCATTGGCCCATTTCACCTCCACGGCACCATTTTTAAAACCTGTAACAACACCAATACTTGACAAATAATATGCACCACTGTAGTCACTCTCTGTAAGTAGGTGTTTGGTCTCTGTAGCGACGATTTTATCTGCATTTGAATCAGTTTTTCCTTGTGGAAGTAACCTGACCACCACATCGCTGAAACAGAATCCAAAATCAGGGTGTTCAAGCAGTTCATAAGAACTGACCATTTCCTCCATCTGCTCATTAACACAACCTGTTGCTTCTTTCTCCACCTGTGTTGTCCATTGTACCTTCACAGTTTGTTCCTTTGCATTAACAGCCTTCACAACTCCCCATTTTGTGCTGTTGCAGGTTTCCTTTTCCACAACAAACTGTTCGGGCCAAAAATCATGAGCATTAACAGCACCAACAGGAAGCAGCTGTTGGGAATCAACTCCCAGACTGCAGCTACCATCTTGCCACATAACATCAACCTTCATCTTTGTCTTCGTAATAACAAAAAGCTCATCCAAGCTTGAGCTCTGAATATTTCTGTTAAACCCTTTTTGGAATGTCTTATGGCATTCGTTGGGATTGTAGGCAGCCACATATGGAGTTTGTCGCTCTGCTGTATCAGAGTGAGAAGAGCTAGGGAGTATACACCAGTCACCAAGCTGCCAACTTGCATGAGAAACACAAGGTAACAAAGTTAACGTCTCAGGATTCTGCAAAGCTTGAGGTGCAGTTAAATTCCGATCACCACCCATTACGATGGAGGCAACCCAATCGACATAGACAAGTCCTGCTTCTACAGCGCAAACAGTTCCCATAACCTGGTTCTCCCTCCAGTTCCCGCATAACCATGTTGTTGATCTGGGAGCATGTGCCAGCTTTACCTGAACTCTTTGCCCTGGGTAATAAGAATACAGAGAATCCTCGAGCAAATTTGGGGGAATGGCCACAAGTTTATCTTGATCGCTTACAAGGACCTCATAATTGGAACCGTCGTCGAGGGTGACAGAGACACGCTCAACTATTTTGTCAACCCTTCCAAGCCAAGGTCCGTTAATCACATAATCACAGAGTGAGATAGAACGCAACTTTTGAAGCCTCTTGGTATCAACTTCCTTTATGATCTTACCATGAGTACTCTCGAGGTTGACAAACATGTCAATGTTGATAGCCCTGCCACTCTGTCCTGATGCTTCAGTTGTGGACCGCACAATGTCACCATACATAAATCCCCTCTCGAAGGACAAGAACTCATCGATTTTTCCAATGGTCTCTTCAAGGTTTGAGAAAATGTTCTGAGCTCGTACACCATAAGAAAACTCAACTTCTTCGTGTTCACTGCTACCACTGTCGCTGGAGCTATCCCAATCAGAGTCAGTAAGATCCATAGTTTAGATGCCTGCCATGAAACTGGATTTTGGTCAAGTGCTCAAAATACCAAACAGAACAAATGATATAAGAATTGCTGACAGCCATATTAAAAAAAAAAAAATTGAATTGCTCTGACCTTGATGAGAAATGCTTCCGTGCAGTCTTTCTTAACCAATCCACTTACGTTTATAGGCGCGTAAGATGACTGATATGGACTAACAGCAAAGGTCTACTGAAACTACAGACCGTGATGAGATCTGGTCGACTAAGATAAAGATAATAGGAGTCAACTGTAAGACTCGGATAATGCCAAAGGAGATTTGCTCGAACTAGAGCCAACTGTGGACTCGGATAATGCCAAAGGAGATTTGCTCAAACTAGAGCCAACTGTGGACTCGGATAATGCCAAAGGAGATTTGCTCGAACTGGAGATAAGGTGAGCCAACTGAGGACTCTGAAATGCCAAAGGAGATATGCCCAACGAATGGACTGAAGTTTCCAGTTGGATAAACTTCAAAGGGGAATCCAATATGTGATTGGAGTTCCAATTGCCAAAGGAGATATGCCCTAGAATGAGGGTGGAGCTTCAAACCTCAAAGAAAACTTGAAAGGCTTAAAGTTGAAGTCTCCAAAGTGAAGTAACTTGTATCAAAGGCACCTAATGGGAGAAACTTCACTTCTGCTACTGCTGCTTAATTTTAACTTTTGCCAAAGGAGATTTGCCCTAAAGGAGCTAGGATCCAAAGTATATAGAGGAAACAAGATAGAGTTCACACAAATGAAAAACGAAGTGAGGCAAAAAGATCGGTGTCTTGACAAATCATTCACGCATATTCCCACCAATGCGATAGTGAGACCATCATGATGACATGTCGTTAATTGCTCATGTGATGTAAACTAGATTTGCCTCCATCACTCAAGAATTTCCATCGAACCTGCAAAAGTGTCATTTGTTTCTTATTTAGAATCTGAGAGCAAGAAGAGAAGACAGAAGAGAGACAATGAATGCTTCTTAGAGCTCAGAAAGCCATGATCAGAGCAATCATTCAGCCTAAGAGAGATTACTTCATTGTAAACAGAAGAAGGACAAAGTTGGACTTGACCATTCGGGAAAAAAGCATGGAGACTAAAGTAAAACAGAGTGAACACACAAATCCATGATATCTCCAATCCGGATCAGCTTCAATTATTTTGGATGTAAAAGGTTTGTCAAAACAAAATCTAAACCAAGGCTGTATGTAGAAAGCTACGATTAAACAAAGATTCATTTGAAAGAAGAAAGCATGAAACAAGTTTGGTAATTTAAAGGGTCATCATCTCCAAAATACAGGGAGAATCACAAAGGTCTTAGCTTTCTACTTTCTAAGTAAACCATGCTTGAAAAAGACAGTAAAAGTTACGAACTTTGAGAAGACCCTTTATCTTAATTCGCAAGGTTAATAACAAGAGATTGATGAAACAAGGAGGAACGTACCATGAGAGAAGCGTCAGGCTTTATACACAAACGCGAGAAAAAGAAGCCCTTTTTATAAATCTCAATTCCTCGCCTATTCCTCTCTAAAGCGGAGGAGAAACAGTGAGAAATCAAGAAAATGCACAGACTACTTCCTTCTCCCTTTTAGTCCCAAGAGTCTATAACGCCATTAACAAACCTCCAAACCATTGCAAAAAAAAAAAAAAAACGAACACTTTTAGGCACTCTGTTTCGGGGTTCTCTCAGCTCTGTTTTTTTTTTTGCTGTGGTGGTTTGGGGTTGGTTGTGTGATGAGAATTGAGAGAGTGGTGGTTAGGTATCACATCGAAGGAAGGGGGCAAAGGCAAAGATATATTCGGTGGAGAAGAAGAGAATATACCAACAGTATCAGTAGTATCCCACACACAACACATCACTCTCCCCCTTTTTTTCTTCCTCTCCTCGTCTTCTTTCCCTTTCCTACCCATCTTATTTTAATTACTATATTTATTTATATTTCCTTAATATTAACTACTACTACATTATTAGGAAATTTACTTTTTCAGAATTTTGAATAGCTGTTTTTTTCTTACAACTAAAACCAAAAACAACTTCAAAATCCACCACTGTTCAAGGCTTTATTATAGCCAAATCAACAGTAGAAAATTAGATATGGTATGTAAGAGGAACAAAAGAAAAGAAAACATAATTGATCGATTCATTAGCAGCACACACATTATTCACATACGAAATTAGTAAGAATTTCATATTAAATCGACAAGGTCTGATTCATAGCAAATCTATACTACATAGAGTAATCGAATTTTGGTGGAATCGATCGCACAAGTTGTGCTATAACCAATTGATTAAAGACATTTTCCCATATACATCCATGTTTTATTATAAGAAATTGCTAATGCTTAGAGTTGATATATAAAGTTTGCTATATAAAATGTTTTTATCTTTAGAATGGATCTAAAAGCAACCAATTTGTCTCTTTAATAATAGTAATTTATTGAACTTCAAGACGGTGAAAATGGTTCGTCCCCCTTTTTCAGAAGATGCCATCGACAGCTAAATAGCATGAGCGGCCCGTGTTCTATCCATTCATATTTAAAATTGTTTTTTTTTTCTTTATCAAGACAAATAATAAAAATAAACCATACAAATTTTGTATAGCTGAATCTGAAAGATCAAACTTCAGTTTTTTTCTTTCTTATATATTCGATTTTAGCTATGTACTTATATGATTAATCGATGTATGTATCATTCCAATTACGCAGAGTTTTGTCACGTGTCCTTTGCGAGGGTTAAAGGAAGATGAACATTTTTAGTTTTCGAGTCATTTAGATTTAGTCAACGAGAAGATGGGGAAACATACACTTCCATGAACTATCAAAACGACTTTTAATAGTCATCGGTTGGCGTTAGATGTGGATAATACAATAATGTCAAGTGCCACTTTTTTTCTTCATATCCATACACATTTTTTTCTTTAAAGGATTTCACATGTCTAACTTAGCGCTAAATTGCTTTTGATCAGTATAATTATAATTTACTGCAGGGAATCAAAATATTCATAGTACATTTCATGACCAAATCATACAATTTTTATGTAAATCTAAATTTTATGTAACTTACCATTCTAATAAATACACAAAAATGAAGCGTTAACGTTGAAATTAATATCTTCTATTATATATAGATAAAACTGTTTTTTTTCTTTTTTTCTTTTTTGGATTTACTGAGCATGTTTAGTATTATGATATTGGTACATATATATGTAGGGAAATAATCAAAAATGTAATTAATCACTTATTTCTTATTGAACTATAGTTGTGTTTAGTGAGCTAACAAAGTTTGGATTATATATTGAGAAATTGATGTGTGCCACATTGACAATTTGTGAGAGCAACACCCGAAACTTGCAAACAAACTCTAAGGTCAAACAAATAATATTTGAGTGGGGTTATGGAAAACTTGGATTGATTTGTGACAAGATGCGACTTCGTTTTTAGGGCTAGTGCTTTTTGATTGTTTTTTTGTAGACCAATTGATAAATTGGCACGTGTGAAATATATGTACTTTAAGGTTTGTTTGGGTCTGACCACACAAAAAAATGTCTGTTAGAGTAATCTGGATAACTTGCGAACGTTGCTTTTTATGCAAGCTATTGTACCACTCTATGCTAACGTAGTAACGTGTGCATCCTCCTAGGTTTTGAGCCAAACGACGTCTTGGTTTGATTACTTGATTATTTATAGAATGTTGGAACTTGGAAGAATAAAAAATCATATACATATATAGTTGATATAATACCGACACCAAACAATATAACCCAACATTGATTTGATTTAAAACTTCTTTATTCGTTATGTTTTAGCAAATCAGACCGCACGAAACAAACTATTATATGTTTAAACAAAGATATATACAAGTTGTGAATTGATATGAGTCATATTCTTCTATTTAATAAATTTGCTTGAAGTAGAAATTTATGGATGGGTTGGTTAATTAGTGATTGTGTTGTGTTGACAACGAATAAATGGTTACAAACTGCAAATTCTGATGATGCGAAATATAAATACTATATATATATATATATATATATATTAACTAAATAAAATGGAAAAAGTGGAAGATTGATGAAGATGTTTATCCTAGTTGTAAAGGGACTTTTTAGTATAATTATAATTAACTATTTTAGGAGAAGGGCCTTACGAAAATGACTTGTTCCTAACTTCTCTTTACAAATTGATTTTCTTTCATTTTGCTTTTTGTAGTGTGCCATTTTTGTTTACGCACTTGACTCTTATGTCCTCTTCAATATATTGGTGCCCTTGTGCTCATCCAAAACAGTATCTAATTAAAATAATCGTGGAATGAGAAAGTGTTCTCTTTTTCAACATATTATTGAAGCAATTAATTCGTTACAAGGAAATAAATCATCTGATATTTGGAACATTACATAAATTTATATTCAAAGGGCGCACTAATTAATGTGATAAACAAAAACTAAAAGACAAACACACTTGCTCATACGATATAGAGAGAGCAAGTGTATTTTTTAAAAGTAAAAAAAAAATATATATATCTAACTTTATATGAATGATTGATGATGTCAATAGTATTATTTGCTTAGATAACCTTGTACATCAAAAACATATGACGCGATCTGGTTCTGGTTTTATAAAATGTATGTTGCGTGTGTAAAACATAAAAAATGCTCACGCACGGCCGGTCATGTCGTTTTTATATCGAGAGAACTAATACATATATTTAAACTCTTCAGGTCGTGATTGTTTCAATACGAGACTGTTAGAAAATTAACTATAATAGAGATTGAGTTAACGGTAATCTTGTATTACTGTGGTAAAAATTGCACCCATTTGTGTATAACGGTTTTCTGAGAGGGCAAATTAAGACGGTAGCTAGTGATACAAACAATAATAATTATTGAGCAGCAGCCATGCTTTTGACATTACATATATGGGTATGTGTTCATCTATAGATCTAAGTGAATAGAATAATAAGAGTGCGGCAAATTGTGAAGGAAGTGGAGAAACTGTTATGACAACAGATTCCATTAGCACAATGATTTATTTTAAAGTGGAACCTTTTTTAGTTTTCACATTTTAATATTACCACTTTTGTCTTGTAATTGTGCCATTTTGAATGGACACAAACTCTGTTTAGTTTATTTATTTACTTCGGTGGTAAAGCTCTTTACCCACCACTTGGACTTTGTGGACCGTCAATATTGCTTCACTACCCAAAAAAAAATATTCTAATTTTCCCATTATATCTCTTAACTTTTTTTTTTCACGATTCAAATATTTTTAACTATATGGTTTTATGCACTTTCTCTAGTACTATTTTTAGACATGAAATCTTTCTTTTACTACTAGACTAGATCTATATTCATGAATAATTAACCTAATATGGTCCTGATCCTTGAACTCGACTGTTTGGCCAGTAAAGTTCGATTCTTCTTCAAAATCTCTTGATCTGCTCGATGATATCTCTGCATTGTTGAGGTTTGAAATGAAAAATAAAACTGAATATGTACCAAATGCAGAAATGCTCATGCTTTAAACAGGCTCGATTCTAGTCTAATTGAGTTCTCTTTTACATAATTGGACAAAATATGAGACTTTTTGTTTTGTTTTTTTCCCTCAAATTGTAATTGGGCCTTTTCTTTTTGTAGAATAGCTTGGGTCTTAGCCAGGCAATGACAAACTTTATTCTGTCTTAAACTCTTGGCTACTTTTTATTTTATTTTTTTGGTCGTCAACTTTTTAAAAAATATGACTAAACGATACCGTTGAGTCCCCTTTACAAAACACAGTCACCCTTCTCTCTTCAACTCATTTCTCAGATCAGAACAGTGCCGTGTAGCTGAAGTATTAATTTCTGAATCCATATTGTCATTCCCCAAACGTTAAGTCTAGTAATTCGTATTATATGGTTATTACTTATTAGCAATTTTGATCAGCAAATGGCGAGGATGGATCATAATAGGATTTGTGATTGGCAGATAGTGTTTTTATTGCTCAATAATTTTCAAATTAAGGGGTTTCTGTTGCTCATGATTTTCTAATGTATCAATATATATATATATATATATATATTTAAAAATACTGTTATTATATGCTCGATCTTCTTTTGAAAAATAGCATTACAACAAGTGTTAAATATGAGAATTTTGATGTACAAATTAAGAAATATGCTGTAGAATATCAAGAGCAGGTTACCAAAGACCGAAGTGATGATACACATACTCATCAAGAGGTGGATACATGTTAAATTACAAATGATCTTTGCTTTTTAGATATTAAAAAAAAATCACAAACGGACACACAAGTAACGGAAAAAAAAAAAGATCAATCAAATAGAAAGATTCTTTCTGTCTTTGAAGATGCTTTCTGATCATCACAACTTCTTTGTCTCTCCATCCTTGTGTTTTCCCTTCTTTGGTTTGACGAAACAGAAGCACGAACAACAAGGGAGCTGAAACAAAAACTTCATCTTGATTTGGAGTTTTGGATAAACAGTACATCGATATGTCTGCCTTTTATATTTGATTTTAAAGCTTCTATAATTCCTATTACAGTTCTTTTTGGGTTTCTCTTTATTCGTTTCTGCTTTTTTGGATGCTTTTCCAACCAAGTTGATTCTCCCTTGATAAGACGATGCTTCATACCTCTTGTTTGGGGCAGAATCATAATTTATATAATGCATGATTTGTTCACATCAGGATGCATAATTTATATTTTATGTTAAGTAAAATAAATCACGTATAGTAAATCCTGTTCTAGTTAGCTAGGTTAGAAAGTGTCAAGGGTTTCACGCTTTTCAATCCTTATTATTAGTACTACTGTATGATGTTTAGTACCTTTGACAAAAAAGTAATAATATGACGTTTAGATTTCATGTGAAGAAAAAAAAAAAGGAGATGCTAACCTCAAACATTTTCAAAATGAAAAGTTATAAAACACTAAACGCACTAATAATGGATTCGGCATAGCATTTTTCTAATACTCAAAAAAATCTTAAATTACGCCCTTAAGTACCTCTTATACAACTGAGCTAATGATACATGTCTACAAAAGACTCATTTAGCAGTACAAACAATTGGGAATTTTATACATACAATATATATATATATGCATGTGTTTAAACGAGTTCATGACATTTTTATATTTTACTTATAAAACTATATATAAAAAAGAATTATTACCTTTATAAAAGCGTAAAACCTGAATTAAATCGTTGGAAAAAAGAGATTAAAACCAAATATTTGTTTGAACACATATTTGAAGGTGATTCGACGAATTAAAATGTGTAAAAAAGACACACAAGCATGCAGGAGGAAATAACTCCTCAATTAGCCCTAAGACTTGTAAAGCTAACTGGAACATTTTAATTAATTGAATATTTCCGTACAAATTTGGACTCCCGATCGAAGAGGAGTGCCACATATAAAATTAACAAATTTAAACTAAGAAATGAACGACGTGAATCAACAAAAAAAAAATTATCCTAAAAAAAGATCCAACGCTTGAAAAACGAAATTAACAGCCACAAAAATAAAAAACAAAAACTTACACTCTGTCTTGGCCTTTTTTATCCCCAACAAAAGCATCCCTCATTTGTTCTTCTGCGATATCACTTCTATTTCTCCCTCCTTTCACAAGGAAGGGCGTAGAAGAATCCACCATAATAGCGCTCTATAACCAGAATTAAAAAAAAAAACATTTAAATCTCACAATCAAACAAAAGAAAGAAAACCAAATGGGTATCAAATTCTTGTTGATCCTTGGCCTCTTGGCCCTGGCTGTAGTCGCCGAATCAGCCAATGCCACATGGGGACTGACCAAATCTTGTGTCAATGGCCAAGGTTGCATTGGAGAGGATGATGAGCTTGAGTCCTTGATGGATTCTGAGACCAACCGGCGCCAACTAGCCGCGAGGCGCAGTTACATCAGTTACGGTGCCCTCAAGAAGAACAATGTGCCGTGCAGCCGACGTGGCCGGTCTTACTACGATTGCAAGAAGAGGAAAAAGGCTAACCCTTACAGGCGTGGCTGCAGCGTCATCACGCATTGCTACAGGCAAACTTCTTGATCTCAAGAAGCATTTATACAAACAATATGATTGAAGAAGCGAGAGGGCAAAGAATGCAAAAAACAAACAAAGTGAATGCAAACAATACACAACCAGTTCTTCTACGTATAGTTTCTTGATATTGCCACCTTTTGTTCCTCTTAACTATCTTTAATCATCTTTTTCATTTTATTTATAATCATGGTGCGCATAAACGCTCATTTCATATGTTGTTCTTCTTTATATATATTTATGGAGAAATTGTTGTATTTTGCTTGTGTCTATAATTAAGTGGTACTGTTTCCATACATTGTGCTATGTGTTAAATACTAAACTTTGTATATGTACAAAAAAAAAATTGTTCAGAACTTGAAAAAAAGAAGGAATTATTGACGATATTTGCATTGTATCTTCAAACATACGTCATAGTTGTATTTATACGACCGTACGTTATAATTATAATCCAATAAGACCACTTGTTTATTATTATGATGTCATCAAGTGGTTGCAACTTGTAAGTACGTACTATCCTATTTTAATAGTTTCAATCATAAAATCCGAGAGATAAACCAAAATTTTGTAAAGATATGCATCAGGATTACCGTATGGGATTATTCGGTTCTTCTTGCATATGCTTTCGCCGAGCCAAGATTCTCCGAAGTAGTTTAAACTTTTACCAAAAAAAAAAAAAAAAAGAACAAGAGTCTCCGAAGATGTACCATTGTATAGTCTCTTCCAAAGAATTTACAATACAGAAATAAAAGAGAAGATTAGGGCATAGGGTATGAGCTTTCAAAAAGTTTGATAATATATATGATGTTAAACTTCACAAATTAACCAATCTACAAAGGATATAGAGAAAGTGAATCAGAATTGTCATTAACAGCTGGAATGATGACAACTGAAATATTCACACCTTATATGAGATTTACAAAACTATCTGAAAGAGATAATATATGGATCATACAATGAGATCTAGCGTCTTACATGTACTTAATTAACAAGTAAATTCAATTTACATTCATCGGTAGAATCTCGCAAAGGTATTTCTCTAACATGTGACAATAACTTTTGGTCTCTAAAAGATTTGTGAGGTGACATGTATTTGTGTAACAAGAAAAATTCATGAAGGAACTTGACATCTTCTGCAGCTCTTTGGTTAACTTTTGGTTGCAATAAATCCACAAAAAAATAACCTGAACAAGTCTATAAAACAATATTAAATGAGGAGAAAGGAACGACATATTCATTAGCGAATGATTTCAGTTAGGTGAGTTTATTCGGAAAAGTTCAAGTTTTATAACTATAATTCTCATTACTCAGTTGTCACACCAAGCATTATAAAAACTTGCTCCATAATATAATAACTTGAGCTACAAACAAAGGCAAAACTAGGGCTCACGAGGTGAAGGAAACAGATAGAGAAGCCGGGGCTCCGGATCCCTCAGAGTCGTCGACGGTGACGGATGCAAGTAAAACCCTTTTTCCTTGATCGCTCTCTCTTCCTCGTCTGAGCTCGGTTTCGGATAACTAGGGCTGTGGCTCAAAGACCCGCATCCACAAAACGGGTCAGGCATGAGAGGGGTGTTAGGGCTGAGAGCCTGAGACGGGAAGTTCAAGATGCTGGGAGAGAGAATCTTGGGTAACCCGGAGTGGGTCGTGTTGATCTTGAGAGCATGCTTCGTCGAGTTGCGACGTTCGTAGAGGCGGAAGGAAGAAGAGTGCTTCTTCTTGGGGACGGCTTTGATGGGAGGGATTGAGTGAACGGAAGAAGAAGATCTCGGGTCGGGTTTGTGGGTGTTGGGTTTCTTGGAGATTCCAGTGAGCATTTGGACGACTTTCTTGAAGGAGTTAACGTCAGTGTGGATATAAGTGGTCTGATACTTGTTAGAGGATTTAACCCGTCTGGTCGATGTCGGAGTGGTGATGCTTCGTGGTGACTTCTTCTGTGCGTCATCTCTGTGTCCCAGTGAATTCTCCATTGAAGCAAGCATTTGAGAACTACAAGAGGTTTCGTGTGTTTTTGTAGTTTTTGTACTAGTTCAATGAAGAATAAAATGATATTGACTTTGAATATGTTTTTTTGGTAAGGCAGCAAATTAATTTTTTTGGAACTAAATAGTCAAACATTATTTATTTATATTATAGTCATATTTCGTTTTAAATTTTTAAAAATAACTTTCTATTATTTACAAAGGTTTTATGAACTATTTGTCACGCTCTAGATTGAGATTGATGTACACGCGGATCCGTAATAATAAGAAACTAGCAACATCAAAATTCCCAAGCACATCAATCTTAACATAGAGCGCGTGACAAACACCTGATAGGATCTGATGACTCTTTCGTTCTCCTATGATTTTCATAGTTGTCATTTACCTTGTTGAGAAAGTTTACAAATGAGTATCTAACCATAGATATAGATTATGAAGATTATTAGTCAACACATTCATTACATAAAATCTTGTTTTTTGACCACAAAATCTTTTTTTTTTTACCCACAAAATCTTGGTGTATGATAAAATTGCATATAGATTCAAAAACTCTCCACGACTAACAGATGAAGATGATATGATACAGGTGTTATTACTTGTTAGTTACACATAAAATACCAAAGTGAGTCATCTGTTTGGGCCCTAGCTTATGGAACTCGGTTTTTGGGCTTTATTAGTGTGTGAAAGTCATCTCTTTTCTTTGTCACGTTTAGCTTTGGGGTTACTACCACTCCTGGCTGGTCCCTCTTGAGAGGCTAACCGTGGTCTTTGTACAAGGGCATCTTGATGATACTCTTGACTATATCTCAACAGGCCAAAGACATTGATTTTTGCTTCTTCTTACTACTACACTAGGCGTGTTTGATTGACCGGTTAAATCTATGAGACTATGTTTTTTACTTGATCAACTTAATTAAGTAATTGAAATACTTTATGAACAGATTAATCATCACTGATTACTAAAAACTTTCGATTATCAATTTTGAATCACCACTAATACACATAAAACAAATCCATCAAAACAAGCTTTTAATTAAAATCTAGAAACATTAGAGTACAAACAAGCCAAAGCTATCGCTGATAATTGTCTAGATCCAACTACTCTGTAGAATATGAATTCACATTTCACTATGTGAGTTCCATGGTAACCAAAAAAAAGACAATCATAAACCTGTAACCACTAGGAGATGATTACCATTAAAGTACCATTACATAGTCGACACGCCACACATTACATTTTGACAGCTAGACAATTCATAATGCAAGCGTTTCCATCAAGCACGAGATTATACCACTCTACATTTCCCCAAATATCTCCTCCTTCGTACCTTTCCACCACAATTTGAGCACACCAAATTTCTGTAGTCTCAGTCAAGGCTATTACTTTCTGCAAAAACACAGCTAAACTTCTACCGTAATTCACAGTGCATGACCATGAACCATCATCAAGTAGTCCTAACTCCACACCCTTCACCACTCCCCAAGCCCTTTCCTTTAGATCATACGCTCTTAAACAATTCTTACGAACATCATAGTAGTACAATACATCGTCTAAAACGCATGAATTTGACCACTCCTTAGAGTGCAAGATCCGGTCTATTGTGCATGTACCTTTCTTAGGTTCATACACATAGCTGTTTTGATAACTCCTCATGTAAATCTTATCCGCCGTCTCCACGCTACTAAGCCACCTCTGGCTCACATCCCAACCAGCTGGCCTTTTTTTCGTAAACCCCCACGTTTGTGCTTCAGTATCAAACACCATGATCCTTTTAGATGATGATTTCAGCTTCCGGGGACGAGTATCGGACCCTCCAATCACATATATCTTCCCATCCACTAGTTTGGAGACCGAACACGCGACCGCCGTTGGCATTCTGGCGAGAGGCTGCACCGTGTGAGATACACAATCGATACGTGAAACACTCGGTGTGATCAACCCCCAGTGGTGAAATCCACCCATGACATATATACTCGAACCTGAGACCACATAGCTTCCATGTAAAGGCATGGGAGGGAGTGAAGGGATAGGGACTAACCAATGGTTGTTGTTGGGTTTCCGAACAAGAGTATACCAACGTATAGCAGACGTTTGGTTCTTAGAGATGGCAACATAGAGACTGTGGTCTTCGTTGCCTAAAAGAGATCGTACCATGTATATCTCAGGCGATGTAACGAACGACCGGAACTTGTCTGAAACGAGTGAGAGAATGGGATGGTAACATCTTGGTACACGTGCTACGCAATCCAAGATGAGTTCTTCGGGAAGTGAGGTCATCAGTGATGGGCGCTCCGATGGATGGTTATCATCTGCCCCAACTTCGGATAACATCTTTTTATTAGATAAAAAAAACTTTTGATGACATCTCTCATATTTTTTTGAGAGTCAAATCAACAACTTATATTAGTCACATACTTGGGATTCCAACTTTTATAATCGTTTCGCAAAAGGTGAAATATTAAATAGGTTTTCAAAGGAAATTAAAATATACCCAAGAATTGGCAAAGAGATATATGGTAGAATTGAATATATAGATAGAAGGGAATCCAATGAGATCTTTTTATGCAATGAATTGTGTGATTTTGGAAGACTGTAATTAAAGTGTAATTAAAATATTAGCAAATCTATTTATAAACATCTTTCAAAAAAAAAAAGAAGCAGATATTTATCATGCTTTTGGCAAAAGATATATATGTGTCAAAAAGATGTATATGTAAGTTTGACAAAGTCAATTAAATTTATATATTTTGCCTAATAATAGTTATTCATCTTTAATTGGAGATATTATCCTTTTTTGTGTCTCTTATCTGTCCTGAGATCTAAAACATAAAATTATAATAATTAAACATGAAATTATAATATTTTTACTAAATATAACTAATCTCATAGAGTTTTTTTTTTCTTCAACTCACTATACAATAATATGACAAAATTACAAAGATGACGGTTCCTAAGTCGAAATCATAGATAACATTTTTATTTATGTCAAATTTCTTAAATTAGATGTTTCGTACTAAAGAAACCAATGTACAATTAAGAAAGACAATCATTGTGCGTACTAGTTGCTCAACACTTGTCAAAAATTTCGTTAACTAAGAAAATCTTTCAATTTAAAGAGAAGAATGGAAAAGAAATTTGAAAGTAATTGTTTTGTTTTAATGTGTTGGGCGTCCGAAATTTTTCTATGGTGTTTTCCTCAGTCATCAATTTGGGTTTGGCCTTCGACTTAGTAAAGACTTCAAACGATTCAAAGTGATATATATCAACAATTTGTGTTCATCCGTCTGGTATATATTATTTTGCCGTTAACATCCACAAAAATATATTCGAACTCTTGTTCTTTATTGTTTGGGGTCAGGAAGACACTCAAATTTTTAAACTCTTAGAATGGATTTAAAAACAAAAGAGTTTAACATGTAAACGTCACTTTTTTTATTAAAGAAGCAAATTAGAAAGACACTAACATAAAAGCCCATACAAAGAAACCCAAATCCGATACATGTAACACAATCACTAAATTGTGTTTGAGCCACGTAATCAAAGTTTGACTAGTTATTATTAAAAACATCTCATTTGGGGCAGGCAGGGTCGAATGCGAATGGACCGACATTGTAAATACCGTACGTGAACTTGTTAATGATGGTCGTGGAATTTCCTGGTTTCACGACCGGCTTTAGATAGGCCCCCTTGTCTCCACCGTGGAGCGTCGACACTTTGCTGCATTTGGCGTCCGGCGACTTCACGAGGAAAGCTCGGCAACCTTTGATACCATAGCGGGTCACCGTCTTAGGGGCCAAGAACATGAAGTATCCGTTCTTGTCCGTCTTTGTCTCGGATATTGAGCTCTTCTTGTTCTTGCACACAAGTCTCACCACAGCATCTATATCCCCAAATAACACAAACAAAATAAGAAGAGAATTAATATTTGTAGAAATTTGCTATGTTAAAAATAACAATGCAACCAATAAATTAGTACAGTATTTTATCTTTCTTTAGAATTGCAATGGTAATTTATTGCTTTGATTAAATTTGGGGGCATGTACTTGAACAAGTTATCTTTTTACGAGTGAGCTAGACTTGATGATAATATGTGGAATATAGGGAAAAAACAAGGGTTCAATGCAGTGGATTGTGTTAACCAAAAAACCTATTAATAGTCACAAACACATTTTCTCTATTTCATTATTTTTGTTAAGTTTTTTAATGGTAAATTTATGTTATAAATATTTGTTTTCTTGAAGGGACATGACTGACACAACTCCTCTGACTGGCTGGGCTAATCTCGATTGGTAATATTTAGTTAACAGTTAACACAAAAAGTTTTGAATATCCGTAAATTAAATTATATATGCATATACATGCCTAATTAAACGTATATGATAAAGTATAGTGAAGTGGACGTACGTGGAAGTATTCAAATTGTACGTGTATATAATTAATTAATTAATACCTTTAACGGGTTTGGCGCCTATGAGGGTGTTGACACCAGCGTACTTGCATGGTTTGCAGTAGACCAAACCCCGCACGGCCACTAGAGTCCTGTTGAACTTAGGAGGGGAAAGAGGTGGGAGAACCGGAGGCTTGATCGGAGCTTTGGTCGGTGGGAGGGTTGGTAGCTTGATCGGAGCTTTGGCTGGTGGAAGAGTTGGTAGCTTAATCGGAGCTTTGGCCGGTGGAAGAGTTGGTAGTTTGATGGGAGCTTTGGTCGGTGGGAGTGTAGGTAGTTTGATGGGAGCTTTGGTCGGTGGGAGTGTAGGTAGTTTGATTGGAGCTTTGACCGGTGGGGGGGATGGTGGTAGGGTAAGGTGATCGGGAGCTAAACCAGGTTGATTCACTCCTAAGGTGAAAACAGAGGAAGTGAAGCACAAAAGTGCTAACAGAGTTAGAGAAACACTCTTACCAATGATTCCCATCTTTATTCTTTTTGTTTTTGTTAGTGTGTGTGTCCTTTGGTTGATGTGACTTGGGTGTATTTATAGGAGATTTCAGGCTATACTTTTTTTTATTTAAATTGTTTTAAAATTATTTCATCAGTCCGTAACGTATACAGTAATATCTTAGTAGTATAATTCATATAGATAATATAGCACATGTGCACGTCTGGCGAGGTAGTCGAGAAGTTTCCGATATCTCGTTATAGATTTTGGATTAGATCTGCTAACAGGGTTTTTATACTGCAAGCAAGAAGAACTCGAGATTAATTGGTAATTAAACCCTTACAGTCACAGTCACTTACCGGATTTTTCCGTAGTGTTCGGGTATAAAAATATCATTTGGTATGATATTTTGCGTAAACTCACGTTCGGGTGAATCACTTAAGCGATGTTTGTGCAAATAAATTAGTTATAGCTGAGATTGGAAACTGAGGGTTGTCGAGTTCATAACACAGGCCCTACAAAACATTTACAAATTTACGTCAACCTACCTACGTGAAGTTTCTTTTAATAAGAAACCAAAAAAAAAATCATAGGTGTTACTTTATAGTTTGTGAGAGTTTAATTTATGTGTAATGATTTCTTGTTAGTGAAATTTGTGAGAGTTTTACAAATTTTGACAAAAATCATAGAAAGAAATAAAGAATGGATGGATGTCAAAAAAGAAAAGTAAGAAAAAAAATGAATATAGTTTTACAAGTTGTTTTCTTTTTTGTTCTTACAATTTTTTTTGAAGTACTATATATAGAATCTTTTATGTAAGATTAATCTCGATCGACTAAATTAGTGTTACTTTCAATGCAAAATATCTGGAATATAGGTATTAATGCATGAGTTTTCACTCACGCTCCATGTTTTGTGGTCCGTAACATGTGCATCGCAACAAGATGCGCCTGGCGCGGCTTCAACACATTACACATTTAAAGTTCAATTAATATCCCACACTTACTTCTATTTATTTGTGGTTTTCCAATTTTTAGTACAACATGCAATCCATTAGTACTCCCTTGATGCGAACACAAAGCTACAAAGAGTTCATTGTATTTTGTAGTTTTTACATTTTTAAGGTCCGTTCGCAAACTTTGCATTTCCAATTTTTTTCTTGTTTTTTTTTATTTTAAAGAATATATGCCCTTAACTAAGCTTCGAGAGACGAGAGAGATATTCGCTGAACTAGCTACACCATTAATAAGGAGTGAAAATTAAGTATCTCTATACTTCAATCTCAAGATAACAATGCATGAGATCGACATGACATGCAATACGGATAGAATAATACTCCCTCAGTTTCAATATATTGGATGTTTTGAGGTTTATTTGGTTTTTCAAAATATAGGATGCTTTTTATCCCTATGTAAAATTAATATTATTTTATTTTTTTAAAGTGTTTTATCTTTAAAGTTTATTGCTTTTAGTTTCCAAGATTACAACTTACGTTGACAAAGTTTAATTTTTCAGATTTATTTCTTTTTAGTCCTAAAAAAGTTTCTTCTCAACACCCACTATAAAACCGGAACAGTTGTTACTTCTACATATTAAAATAAAATAAATTTATTTTAAACACTCAAATGGATCAAAAAAAAATCAGAAGAAAAAAAATCAAAGAAGAAGATGCTCAACCCAGTCGCCCAATAAGTGCAAGCAACCCTCGAAACTTTGATTTAAACAAAAAGATCTATTTCCACGAAGGATCGATTGATCCCAACAAAGAAGTAGAAGAGGCTATGTTGGTTATGTTAAAGATTAATGTGCCAAGTCTTTTTTAGCTTCTCTTTCTTCTCTATTGTTCTATGTGAGTTTCTTTCTTCTGGTTTCTTACTATATTTGCCATTTCGAATAATCTTATTGATCTGCCCACTAAGTCAAAATCTTAAATTTTAAAATCAAATAAAAATCAATCATAATTTAATCAACAAGAAGTCTCCATCTACTGGAAGTGCCGATCATTAACATTATCCAAACACATGAAAATAATAATTAAAAAGAAAAACAACAACAACAAAAACAAAATAGCATAAAGCGATTTTTCAGAAAAAAAAAAACAGAGCAGTTAAAAAAAAACAGAGCAGTTCACGAGTTCGACAAATTTAGTGTGTTCAACACACTTTGGACTAATAAAGGATCACAACTTATTTGTATAGGAAGCTGATCATCTCTTTCCAACACCGATTTGCTCATATGTGGTGTCTTGTACTTGTTTGATCCTCCAACTTTCATAATCTCTTGCATGCACAATTGAAGAGTTAGGAAAATATGGTTTACCTTTTCCGTAGGGTAGTTTTCAAAAGACTCTTCTACCGCACGAACAAGATCTTCGATGGTTTTTGGACACTCTTTATGCTGTAACGATTGAATAGCACTAAAAAATCCAAGATCTAAAATATTTAGATCCGGTGAGTTTGGTGGCTGACACATCAACTGGATATCAAAACCATTACTTGATGCAACTTCTTGGAAATATTTATCCCCACATTCAATATGTGTTCTTGCATTATCTTGTTGGATGAAGATAGTTTTCCCTCGATCTTCTAGTGGCCACTTTTCATGAATAACAGAAAGAACCTTTTCAATCAAACAGGCTTTTATATCTTCTCTTTTGACCGATGTTACTGCCTTTAGTTCCAAAGTTCCAGCTTCTCTATTTTTACTTCGTCTCTTAGCTGGCTCAATAGTAACAAAAGGAAATATTCCAATCTTTCCAGAAAATATCTCCGTTCCTTCCTCGTCAAACCTTGGACGAGCCATAACAGCTAAAAACATTACTTTTCCGATGTAATTCTTACTTTGACATGTACGTAGCGGCTCTTCTTCAGTCGGAAGTAAATAATAGTTCTCCGTCTTCTTTGTCATGTAGAACCATTTTTCATCGATATGCACCATATTGTACATATCAACAAACTTTGGTTCATGAGGTATAGTATGTTTATCCAACATAGAAATGCAAAATTGTAGTCTACCTTTCAAATTGTCTTCCTTCAAATGAGGCTTGATGCTATTGGTATGACGTCGAATAAACCCTTCTTTCTTCCGTCTAAATAATGTTGTAAGACTCACATTCATAGCTATGGCCATCGACCTCAAAGTTGTTCGTTTATGGAGTGGAATATCAGTGACTTGGTGTGGCTCAATCAAGATTCTTTTGCGACCACAATTTATAGAAACTATTCTAATTTTGAAACTTAAATAAGCATCACAGATTCACAAAATATTTACATTGGCTCCAATGTAAAAATTTTGAATTTTAAGTTTAAAAACAATTATGTAAAACGTTGGCTCTATTTTTTTCAAATAATTCAGATTCATCAAAATTTTACTTTGCCTCCATTGTGTAAATGACGTTTAGTATTTCTTTTTATTAATTGAGATTTTTTTTGCTTTTTTGGGCAAAATGATTAAGCATGTTTTGCCTACTTTAATTGCTTCTAACTGCTTTAGTTAAGTGTTTTAATTAAATAAGTATTTTTCTTAATCTGTGTGCTAAACTCAAAACATCCAATATATTGAAACGGAGGGAGTAATAATTTTCTAAAAGGACGACACACATGCAATCCGCATAGAAGGTTATAAAAATTGTTACTATGCTTTAATTGAGCGTGTGGCCTAAAGTCGCTTAGGCACGTCCGTCGAATAATGCCTAAGTTGTCTCCACGGTTCTAAACTTCTAATGGCCGGTTATGATAGAGTTACATACAGTTTAATTCTCGAAATACTGAATTTTGAACACTTGCTAATTACAACAAAAATCTACTAGACAAAAAAAAAAATTGTTTACTTTGATTTCTTACAATATGTATCTGTACTTCGTTAAAATAAAACTCTATTTTGGTCAAATACTTATATCATTCCTAAAATATTTGAAGTGTGTTTTGGTATGGTAGTCTACTGGCTTCTCAAGCTTCTTGAACTAAATCCCATATTATGTCATCATATATATATATATATATATATCTAATATATATATATATATATATATATATTTTAATTAGCCATCAGAATTTGTTTTGAATAAAATAAAATAAAAACAGCGAAAAAAATCTGAAATTACGAGAGTACGTGATCAGCTACGACGCCATCCACAGTACGTAATGTGGATATATTAATACACTGAGATCAGGCAAGCAAGCAAGCGCTATAACAAACGAAACAGAATTTCAAATTTCAAATTCGAATTCAAACTAGAGAGAGAGAGAGAGAGAGAGAGAGAGAGCAGATAAAAGCTTCAGCGATTTTGATTTCGTTTCATCGTCTCTCTCACTTTCTCAGTTCTTTCGTCTGCGATGTCGTCTACCAGAAGAGCCACTTCTAATAAGAGAGCTCAGCCAGAGCCGCCGCAATCGCTCAAGAAGAAGCCAACAGTCAAGGCTAAACTCCAGGACGATTCGGATCCCGATGATTCTAGGTCCGTTTTTTTTTTTTTTTTTTGTGTTTTTCACTTCGTCTTCTTCTTCGTTTCTTCTCGTTTTGGCTAAATTGTGACTCGCGATTGTGGTTTCTATGTTGATCATACGCAGCGATCTCAAAGGACTCATGTCGGCGTTGCAGAAAATCAGAGAGAAGGCGCAGGAGGATGGCCGTAAGAAGAAGGAAGAAAGCATCTCCAGGTGATATAATCTCTCCGTTTCATGTTTCTCTCTGATTAGGTTATGGAATGTTTAGTAGAAACAGAGTTTGATATCACCGTCACCTTAGATTTCAATTATTTTTGTTATGCGATCATCGATAAATTTATGGCGATCGTTTGATTCTGCGTTTTTTGATTGAGTGGTTCTTCAAATTTGTTCTCGTTAGAACATGAATTAATTAGTCTGGATCTTGTATCGCAAACCAAATTTTATCAACTAGATGTAGCCAGATGAAGCTAAGGTGTTCGATCATATGCTCAAGCATTTTGATATTGGTTGATCTGTTGTGCAATTGATTGTGGTATGCTCTTTTATCGCTTAAACTAGAAAGCAAATGTTTGATTGATAAAAGATATCAAGCTCGTTGTACATGGATTAGTCTGGATCATGTATCGCAGACCAAATTTATCAACTAGTTTATAGCCAGATAAAGCTAAGATGTTTGACTTTTAGCATTTGATATTGGTTGATCTGTTGTGCAAGTACTTGTGGTATGCTGTTGAATCCCTTATATTATAAAGCAAATATTTGATTGATAGAAATAAACCTCGTTTGATTTCACAGATACAGAACGTTTAGATGTTCATTCGTTTGTTGCTAATCTCTGAAGCACTTGGTTGATTTCTATTGATAATTTGGTATCGAGTTCTCCACGAGAAGATGAATAAACTCTGTTCTAATGCTCTTTAAGTGTTGTTAGTTTGGTAGCTGAATCTTGCTTTAATCCTTGTGTATCTTTCTGGCAGTGTGTCCAAGGAGGTTAAGTCAAAGATTGACGAGCTGAAGTCAAAACTAGAGAAAGAAAGGTAGGCTATATGTTGCTGAGGACTAATATCTAATCCTCCATGTTTTTGTGAATGTTGGTTTAGAAGATGAGATACAAATGCTGATATATTCCCTCCTTGTTTTACAAACTGCAGACAAAACTTTTCCAAAGCACTTTCAAAGAGTTCAAAGGAGGTTTGAACAAAGATCCCAAAATGATATTTAACTTAATTGTCACTTTAGAAAAGGTACAATGAGCTGAAATCTGATTCGTATTTGCAGTGTGAGAATATCTTGAAGGATGAAGCTGCCAAGTTTGAGGAGCTTCATAAGAAATTCATGAAAGATAAAGCTGATCATCTCCAGGGTTTGAAAGGTATTATTTCTATTGCCTTACTGGTATAGTCATCTCTTACTCTTATGGTATTAGTGTTGGTTGTCAAAAATGTCTATTTCTTTCATTAGCTAAGTATGATACTACCGAAAGGGATGCTAATGTGTTTCTGCTTTACAGACACTGTTTCAAAGTTCGAGGAAGACAAGGAGAGGCTTTACATGCGATATGAGCAACTAAGTAAGCCAACCAGTCCCTTATAATGAGACCACTGTTATAAGACGGCAACACTTACTCACTTCCACCTGTAAATAACAAATAGGGAAGAAGGAGAAGACAATGATAACGGAACAGGAGAATTTCTGCAATGAAAAGCTTGCTCAACTGGAAGAGTCGCTGAAGAAAAAGAAACGGGTAAATAAAAGCCTTACATTTACATTACTCACTCTCTCTCTCTCTCGTTGATCTTGTTGTATGACTGAAACGCCAATTCTCTTGGGTGTAGGATGACAAAACTTTCAGCATATTGAGGAAAACTCTCGGCTCTATGCTGGAAAACGAAGCCTCTGATGAAGAATTCCCACCTGATGAGTGAAAGATTAACGTCTCTTCACTGATGCTACAAAGCGATGCTTTAAGTTTTCTTTTTTCAGCAGAAAACACTCTTATCTCAAGTAGTGTTTCAAGACTTTGAATGTAATGAATATCAACATTCCTATTTTCTTCTATGTTATAGTTTGGAATTGAATGAGTAATTACATTTTAGCAGGCTCCACCACAAGTTAGCTAACATCTAATATCTTCCCTTTACAATGTTATTATTATTACTGCTTAGCGAACACTAGCAGTTTCTGGCCAAAGTTCTCCACCTTTGTTCTCTATTGTTACTGCTTATCACTAGCCACTTTTTACATTGGGTATGGCTAATATATAGGCAGATCTATAACCCAAGTCATGGAGATTCTAAACCACATAAATTGCATATTCAGTATCCACCAAAATTTCTTACACTCTTGAGTGTTTCGGTTGATTGCTCTGCAACTATGAATGACACAAAAGGCCACTGTTTTCCTCATTGCAAGTTCTATCTCCACAAGGAATGTGCCAAGTCACCCTCAAAGATCAACCACCCTTCTTATCCCAAACACTATTCCAAATGATGAACATAGTTAAAACTTATTCTTTGGTCTTGTATGTCAGCTGGCCTGCAGTTGTTTCAAGTACATGTTGCAATGTCGAGATAGATGTACAATATAGTTCAATTCAGGAGCCGTTTGCAGTGCTTGTCATCTGTGCTGAGTTGCGTTGATGGTGACTTCCCTGCATCACTTTGCCTAACAAGATAACACACATCTACATCCCAATGTTTTTGCATCTTGACGACGTTGTTGTACATGTTTTTGCTGGAAACACACATCATGCATCATATATATCTCAACGAGCAGACAAATCTTTGAGACCCTTTACAAAATGAATCATATTTAACCAAAGCTAGAGCTCTCTGTGATAGATTCGGTCCTTGTGAACTTTTGTGGAAGAAGAAAGGATTGCTATTTCAAGATAAACATATTTTCTCATGAATTACAGGACACCTCTTTGGTGTTACAAGAATATCTTTCTGACATTGGAAAGAAAACAAAAGAGGGTGAAAATGTTAAGAGAAGATGAGTTTATTTCACTTCCAGAGTTCTTCCATGGGGATTCCACGCTCTTGAGCAACATCGCGGAACTGTCTCATCTGTTGCACTGCTGCAAGAGTAGCCCTTGCATTATTGAGAGCATTGTTGCTTCCGAGCTGTTTCCCCAATGCATTCTCAACTCCTGCCATCTCTAGCACAATCCTAACCGCTCCTCCAGCAATCACACCAGTACCTGGTGAAGCTGGTCTAAGCATCACCTTGGCTGCTCCATAATCACCCTCTGATCTATAAAACAAAAACCAAACAAACCCTCTAATACATAACCAAAACATTCAGAAACATAAACTTTCCCTAAGCTTTAGCTCCATGGCCTATCAAACAACCAAGTCTTCTAAACGTTTGTGCACAATGCTTAAACCAAGTAAAAAAATTCACATCCAACACAACCATGGCTGCACAATGCTAAGAAGACTAAATCCCAAAATCTTAGTTCATTGCTAACTGATTGACCAAAAAAACGATTCTTCTAACCATTAGGACACAAATATAAGATTTTGAGTACCAAGTCCCATAACACCAATCCTAAAATCCAACACAACCATGGTTGCACAATGCTAACAAGAACTAACCCCCCCCCCCCCCCCCCCCCCCCCCCAAATCAAAGTCCAAGAAAGACTCTTTTCTCCTCCAAAACCAAATCTTCCAACACGTCAACACACATTACAAACATCAAATTCAAAACTTTTTTTTTTTACCTGTGGGGGAAAGTGGAGTACTTGGTCATAGGAACTTGAACAATGTTCCTCCTAGCATCAATAGCAGATTTCTGAACAGCAGCAACAACTTCTTTAGCCTTAGCACAACCAACACCAACATTGCCTTGTTTATCACCAACAACAACAATAGCTCTAAACTTCAATTGCTTCCCACCTTTAACAACCTTAGTAACTCTCCTAACCTGCACAACTCTCTCTTCAAACCCATCTCTAATCTTATCCTTTTTGGGCTTCCCACCAATACCTGAACTCTTCTTAAACTTTGAATCCATCACATAAATGTCCTTACCAAGCATGCTCTCACCACTATACGCAGGACCGTAGAGCTCTTCGAACGCCGTCGCGATCTCTTCCTCCGTCTCGTCGCTTCCTTCGTCGAAGTAAGGAGGATCGACGAAGCCTTCAGGAGCAATTGGTGGGTCGAATACGACATTAGCTGTTATCTCAGGGGTCTGATCCTCGAAGAAGAAAGTTTCGGTTTGCTCGTTGGAGGCTTTGACGAGAGTGAGAGATGAGACGCGGCGGTTGAGGAATGAGGAGAAGGAGACGATGGGTTTTGTTGTTGAGGAAGAGATGAGAGATGAGGTTCCTGTGTGGAGGGAGAGAGAAGTGAGTGAAGAGAGAGCTGATGCTGTCGCCATTGAGATATGGAAGAGGTTTTTGGATGAGGGAAAGGGAAGCGAGAGTGGAGCAAGAAGAGGCTTATCCAGCAAACCAGGTTGGTGTTAACTGAAAAGAAGATTATCTGTGGGGGCTTTTAAAGTAAATTATCAAACTTCTAGTTTGTTTACAAATTGACCACAATATATTCCACCATTTAAACCCATATAACTTTTTATCACATTTACATTTATTAGGCCATGTTTATAGGGAGAACACATGGGATGTTCTTAGGCATTTTAAAAATGAAAATAATTGAATAGTGGACTTAAAATCATGCTCACTGATCTTATTCTAGAACTGTTCTTGGGCCTGATCTTGTGTGACGTGTCTCTTTCGGATTGGTTGAAAATATATGGAATAAATTTGGACATTAATCTATGTATTAATTAAATAAAATGTTTGTCTTGTTTAATTAATTAAGTAATATGTTTGTTTGTTTTTTTTAAAAAATTTTATTTACAATGTTTTTTTTTGTTTCATAAAAATATGGCATTGTATTTTGAATTTTAGTAAAAGTTTTATAAGTTTGCAATTAAAATGTTATTTTATAAATTTTTATAATTGTAATATGTTTAAGAATATTAATAAACATTATATTATTAAATAGTATTAAACATTCTTAAAATTTTTATTAAACATTAATCTATATATTTATTAAACATTCTTAAATTTCTATAAGAATATTATATTATTAAATATTAAGATCTTAAACATGTTCTCCCAATAACTAACTTTTTAACAAAAGTTCTTAACTACTGATCTTACATTATTTTAACAATATTTATACTCTAAAAACACCCTAAATTGATCTCCCTATAAACATACCCTTAGTGTCCTGCGGTCATTTTGATCGATATAGGCTCATAAGTTGAAGGCGGCCCTTTGCTTACTTCCTCTTTATGGCCCATTGAAACTTCTTCAAATACTTTCACTAGTTTATAATATACCCACATCAAGCAAGACCTAGAGTAAATGATTAAAGAAGTTGATGATGATTGATGAATCACTAGGATATAATTTCGGATACTAAAATGGTTAAATTAGAATGGTTAAATTAGAAAATTAAGATTAAACATTATACTTTTTAACCAAGAGAGGGTATTTTTTTGTAATCATTTTTACAAACCCTAGTCAATTTTATATCGACCTAAGATCGGCTTTGTTAGCTACAAACATCATATATATTAATCATCATTATTGGGTTACCACTTCTTACATCTCGTGAGGTAACACCAAGGGAACCAACCATGCTGAAGTCTGAAAATAGCCTTATCAGTTAGATTCAGTTGTTCGATCGAATCTTTGTAAGATATTTTGGCCAAAAAACATATTTTGAAGCCATGTTGAAGGTGGTTTTATCAATTAATCTATCTTAAGAGTTATAGCCTGTTATAGGACAATGGGTTTGGAAAAATTGGTCGCATGGATCTCTTCTCTCTATGAATTTTGTAAAAGTGTGTTTTGCGAAATTGAAAGGTGACCAAAAAATAAATGGGTGTACAACCAAACGTCCCCACTCAAAATTGAAAATTCAATTTAGCGTTGCTCGTTGGTGTGTCACGTGGTGAAGTTAAGGTTCCCCCACCACTTCTCTTCTTTATTGTCTGTCCATTCCAAAGATTTTTAAGAAAACAAAGCAAAGAGTTTTTACTATTTACTAACATATCACCAACGTCGTCATTTCTTCATGTTCCTTGTCGCATATACACTGATGTCAACAAAAGTCTTCTTCTAAAGCTGTACGTACGTAACAAAAATATTATAACTGTATGAGAAGAAGATAGTTTTGTTTTTTTTTTAAGATAGTTTTGTTCATCTCATCGTAAAAACATAAGAGTTTTGACATGATATGTCTCCGCGCTTGTTGAATTAGTTTCTATCTCGAAGTTTAGCCACCAAAATTTATTTATACTACAAAAAAATTAACGGAGGTTGGATAATATAAATCGATCCATCATATTTACCGTCGAGTTGAATTGGTTAAATGGGGAAAGGAAATGAAAAAGAAGAGGACTGAATGAGAATGAGATGCTTGCTGAAAAAAAGATGTAAACAAAAATTGACAGGCAGTACAATAATGTGTAGTAGTGTCATATGACAGCTGACGAGTCTACTGCCTAGCTAGTCTTGACGTTAATATTTTGTCCATATTTCTGTTGCCATTATTTCAACTTAAGGAATGTGTGGGTTCCTAATACTTTGTTTATATTCATCTTGTTGTCATAATACGTATCTAAATTCATAGTATGAAGTTAATGCTCTTTTGACCTAGTGGTGAATTAATCAAACGTTTTCTGTAATGTTTTTTTTTTTTTTGTATATGTCAGATATGCGATTAGGTTGTAAAAAATATGTGATTAATTTATGCAAATTAATGGAGGCCAACTTACCTATATCGATTTTCATTGTCACATATGTGATTAAATAGTTTATTGTGAACTTGGTTGCAAATAAAATGATCCGTCGTTAAGTGGTTTGTAGAACCGTTTGATGTATTGTCAAGTGCCATAATAAATCCATCATTTGTAATAAGTACTGAAGATCTAATAATGATGTAATAAATGAACAAAATTCATGATGGTATTACTGATCATTCATATTTGTCGTGATCAAAAAATCATAAGATATATATAACTTTTTTTTTTGATAAGTTTTTTTTTTTAACTTGATGTTCGTTTATGTGGATTTAAGTTAGAGATCAAAGTCGACTAAAGTAATAAGTATTGAGGACCTCACATTTGGTTTGCTCATTGGTCACTAATCACTGTATATATACGTGACTAAAAACCCCAACTTTCTATAAGCTTTAGTTAGATTTTGGAAGGTGTACTGATCCGGTCATTACAAAATAAGTAGTGTTAAAAATAAGAAAATTGAAATTTAAGCAAATTTAAAAGTTGTATTCAAAGTTTGTATATAAGATATGATTCTATACAATAGTGCATATCAAACACATTTTTTTTTTTATCAAACACATTACACAAACTCCTTTTAAAATCAGGTTTTTTATTTTATTTTATTGTTTCGATTCGTTTTATGTCAGTGTCGTGGATCTCAATTCTAAATTATGCCTCGACATACTGTACTAAGGTTTTCATTCAGGCGACTTTTAAAAGTCAGCGATGATACAATATTTTTACTGGTGGTTCTGTTTTGTAAAATAGTAAAACGAGGGGTGACAAAAATATAGATTTGTCCATTAGAGCTAGAAGAAAGCAAACCTTTGCATAGCTGTACCATTTCTACATTTGTGTATTTGTATAGATATGCATGGATCTAACTAACGACATAAAATGGCAAAATCTATTCACAGTTGAGTTAGATATACAATTAAATATAGTGCTATTTATAGTTTTTATTGGTCAAAGAAAACAATACAACATACAAATTTGCTGTAATTTACCGTTTCATTATGCTAACATCTTTATTTAACAAATTACAAATTGGAAAATGAATACATTCACGTTTGGACCATTCTTATATGGCTACTTTTGGCTTCGTGGCCCCGATGACTAACTTGATCCACCTTATCATCTTCATCAAACAAGAAACTAAATTGTCAAATTAATTTAGTGGTGGCCCTAAATGCTAGCTATAATATCGAAATAACTTCTCTTTGTAACCAAATAATATTCTTACGACAAATAGATTTTATTTTGATACAAACCTACCAAGGATCATAACTTAACGAGCCATCCCATGATTCTTTCTCTGTATTGTCTTGTCAACTACATGCATATATGAATCCGGGTGGCGACATAGCATCGACAATAACTTAAAACACAAAATAAACCCTGGTCCTCGTCAGGTTTTAAGGATACATGTGTGTGTACACAAAATAATAGAGCACTCAAAGCTTGTTCGTACTTTTTTTTTTTACACAACACGCTAATAATTTTTATACCTTTAGGACGTGAAGGGGAAAATAAAAGAGTAAAATTATTGTGGTCCAACAACTTAAGCACCTAAGATCCTTCCCCACTATTGTTTTGGGGGTCCTTTATTTCTCTTCCTCTTCTTGTTCCATCTTTCATGTGAGATAGAGAGAGAGAGTGTGTGTTGAATTTTGCAAATGAGTATGAGAAGAAGCAAGGCGGAAGGGAAGAGGAGTTTAAGAGAATTGAGTGAGGATGAGGAAGAAGAAGAAGGAGAAGAAGAAGAAACAGAAGATGAAGATACTTTTGAAGAAGAAGAGGCTTTGGAGAAGAAGCAGAAAGGTAAAGTTGCGAGTAGTAGTGGAGTTTGTCAGGTCCAGAGTTGTACCGCGGATGTGAGCAAAGCCAAACAGTACCACAAACGACACAAAGTCTGCGAGTTTCATGCCAAAGCTCCTCTTGTTCGGATCTCTGGACTTCACCAACGTTTCTGCCAACAATGCAGCAGGTAAACAAACTTCTGTCATCTTTTTCAAACAACAACCAAAAACAAGAACAAGAAATATGAGACCTTTTTAACTTTGGTTTCTAAGGTTTCACGAGCTCGGTGAGTTTGACGAAGCCAAGCGGAGTTGCAGGAGACGCTTAGCTGGACACAACGAGAGAAGGCGAAAAAGCACAATTGAATAAAGACGGTGAAAGGTGTGAGATGCCGATTTGAAGGTTAATGAAACAGGCTTTGCTTACTCTCTTCTGTCAGTCTCTTTTAGCTCCTTGTCTTGTGATCCCCTGTGTATCTCTCTGTTTCTCCATAATGCCTGCAATCAAAGCTATATGCTAAACCCTACGACATATTAAATAAATGCATTGAGACTAAGTAAAATGCTTGAAGAAATATGTGTAAGACTGTGTAAACTTAGGAAATGTTATTACAAGGCAAGATCTTATACTAGACCAGGAATCTGTATATGTTTTGCAATCAACATATGAGGAGAGAGAGCTAAAAACTATCAAAAAGAATAATTTGAGAGACACTTTTGATTCTTGATATCTGTAATTCTCTTACAAGAAAGATCATCAAAATCTGACTGACATCTATAAATCGAATTAGATTGGAGGACTACTTCTAGTCACGTTTGATTCCCAACATTTTCATTGAGAACTCCCAAGCAACGATTGCTGCAGCATTAGCAGGGAATGCTCTCACAATGGTTGGACCCAGACCTGCATAGCATCCCTTGAGTCCAGCCCTCTTGTGAATCTGCAGAGATGATTTAATGTCAAATACAATATTTCATATACTCTATATCTATTTAGATTCATAGAGGGAAAAGATGGCTGGCCGACCGAGCTCAACACTTTAAAAGGATTTCTCTCGGTAGCTTTGTCTGGAGAGGTCTGGATAATTGTTTTTGCTACATCAAAGGGCAAAACAGCTGACCAGCACTGCATCATAGAAACAGAAGTAATATTCATATACTATATAGCAACATTTATCATGACAATCTCGATTGAATTCATGAAACACACTATATAGATTATTCTTACAGCTATTCCTCCAAGGCCACCAGTGAAAACTCCTATCCCCATGTCAACCAAGTAACCATCTTTCAGCTTCGAATCCTCCAATCTCGAGTGGATATGATACCGTAAGTACTCATAGACAGTAAAAAAGACAGCATTTCCAGTACATTCTCTTAACAATGTTGCCGAACCACCACGAAAAATACCTGTTACCTGAATGATATCCCCATCAACCTAATGTTCGATTCTAAGTAGAAAATTTTAGTAACGAGAGTTTCTCACCCCTTCATTTTTGACGGTCTGAACAGCACAATCAAGAGGACTGTTGTATCTACGGAAGTTAGGAACCAAAGAATCCGTTCCTTGGATCTGCATTCTACACTGAAGAAAACAGTGAATGTCCAAAAACTCCATGGAAACCTCATCAAAGGTAATAACTTGGGAAAAAGAAATGGTGCTTTGGAAATTTCACCTTAACCAGCTCTGTTGGACATAATACAAAACTAATAATAGCTCCACCAAACATAGCAGACGGAACAATTATCTCTGGCCGTGGCCCATCATCTGGCAAAGTTCCCTTTACAATAAAACATGAAATTTGTAAGAGATACATATATCTGAAAGGCAGTGAAAGATCAATTGGCCTAAAAATGTTACCCGCAAGAACAGCTTTGCCTGGGAGTATATACCAAACATTAATGAACTTTCAAAGGCCATTCCCAAAAACGACGATGTTGCTCCCCTATAAAGTCCTTTGACCTAAATAAAGATTTCAAGTCAGCAAAAAAAAAAAAAAAAAACTTGTATCTAGCCAACCAGGTGATGTTGGACATCTAGTAAGTATCCATTGACACTGAAAAAATCTAGACTTTCAAGAACCAAAAATGGTTTTGCAAAGATGCTAGAGTCTACTAAGGAGACATAACAACAAGAATGCAGAGAAATATACTCCTTCAGATTGCAGGATTCTAGAAGCACAATGCAGTCCGTTTTTGTATCTGATCCCTTGCACCTCTGTATTATGTTTCTGAAGTTTCACCTGATCGGACAAAAAGATAACAAATTACAAAACCTCAAAGAATCAACCATTACCTCCTAACATGAGTGATACCAAAAGCTCATAAGCAACAAAACCTATAAATAAGTCTATATCGAATACTCCAATGTTACAACACTTTGTCACACCAATGCATCAGCAAATTAGAGCAAACCACATGATTTAGAATTCAGCAGCCTGAATATGGAATTGGGAGTCTGAAGCCTAATCTTGTCGGAATTGGAGAATGAAACACATATGATACCCAATTGGTAATAAAGACACACAAAACTGAAAAATTGGGGATTGGAAAATTGAGTTAGTAACCTTGACGGTGTCGAAAGGGTGGCCGACGGCGACAGTGGCGAGACCAGCATTCATTCCGGCGACATATTCCTTGTAAAACCCTAATCCCTCTCCGCTCTTCGTCGTCGTCTTCTTCTCTCCCATTCTCCCACCACGCCACCGAGCACTTCACAATTATTTGTTTTTTCTCTTCTTTCAACAATTTTGGTTAATTTCTAACATTTGCTCGCAGTGCAGAGTTAAATTTGAGAGACTGCTACAAAATTTACCTTTTGCGTAGTAAATTTTTTTTTCACTTATTTATTATTTATAACGAAAATGATTTTTACCAAAGTTTCCAGGTTAAACTTAGACAAAAATTATGGGATAAGGTTGCATAGAAATGTTTGGGGATGGGATTGAAAAGGTTAAAAAGATCATCAGTACAAGTCATTGGGAGGGAACTATTTCTGATTTTCTTCTATAGTACTATAATAAACCTATAAGCAACTTTCAAATCTAAAAATTATATCCCGACCTAGTTTATATGTACTTTTATGTAAATCACCATCATATTGTTGTTTGTTGACACAAGAATTCATTTAACCATGGTTTATACATGATGATGATATGAGATCAACATGTAGTCAAGTTAAACTTTTAACTAAATCACTATCATGATTGCTTGTTGACACAAATAATACATCTCACCATGGTTAACTCTTTTTTTTTGTTATTTATTGATATGATGAGAGATCAACCACGGTTAAGTTATATTATGCTAACCATAAGTTAAAACTCTTAACTCATATAGAAAGCTAATAGTTGTAAATTATGAACAGTATAAACATTACAAGAGGACGTATCGCCACCGATATTAATCCCCACCTTGTTATAACTGTACCCAACTAGGAAACTACTTCCAAAGACTTTAGAAATATATATATAGTGAAACTACATTCAAATACAGTAATTGTTTGTTGAGACGCAAAAAATTCATCTAACCATGGTGACAAGCATTTGCTATTTGTTCATGATAGTGAGATCAACCATAGTTAAGTTAAACCTTAACTAAATCACTATCATAATTGTTTGTTGACACTTGACAGTTGACACATAATTTATCTACCATGGTTACGTTTAAGTTTTTGATATTCTTTTAATTGAGATGAGATCAACCACGGTTAAGTTCAAAATTTCCATTATGTTAAGTTGTTAACCATAGTTAAGTTAAATTAAATTATGTTAACCTTAGTTAAGTTAAATTCTATCTTTAGCTAAATCATTTAGAAGCTTTATATTACCGAACAGTAGAAACATTACAAGAGACAACCGGACGTATCACCACCGTCAAAACCAAGCCAGATGGAGAGATCGAACGGTCAATCTTCACTAACAACCACAAACGACAAGAAATAATAAAAAGTTGCGAATACAACCAAAGTAGACGAAACAGCAAACAAAACACGTGGCGGAAGCAAGACATGATATCTCTAATTCACCAGTAGGATGATCTAATTCACCAGCAGCATGTCACTCTATCCTCTCGGCTTAACGGTGCTGGCTCCTAGTATCGTCGCTGTACAACCTACGGATCACAACAACGTTCAAAACATCTTAGATCTGATCTGAACCGTCCGATCACAATATTCATATCAAATGTTTTAGTACGTACCAGTCGTAGACTGTGGGAGAGTTTGGGTGAGAAGGCTTGTCGAAGAGGTCTGTGCCCATTCCTCTTGTGGCTATGTTACTCCCTGGATGAAACACACTTCTCCACACGTTCTCCTTACGTGCCGATCCTGGCGTCGTCGGAGTTCCAGGACTCCCCGCAACCGCCAACACAGTTTTGCTACTGCTCCCTTCTCCTACACCTTCCAATAAATCATAACATAAATAAGAGATCATACAAACATCTATATAAATATCTATATATGCAAGTTCATGATGGACTTAAGGTTATATAAACAAATACTTTTGATGTCAAGGGGTTGGGCGGTGATCTTCTTGCGGAGGCGGCCAAGGCCATGCTCGGGCTTAGGTCCGGCAAAAGTTTCATCCCACATCTCTTATTTATCTTCCCTTTCTGATTTTCTTTGTTTTGGTTAGTCTTGGAGAGAATGGTATCAAGTGTGAAGTACTTACTTGAGGCTTCCTTCATCTATTTTATAGACCCATTTGTAAAACTATTTCTGAAAATATCTTTTTCTTTTTTTTTGTCGTCTATCTCTCTCTTATTTTATTCGACCCGTAAAAATATCTAGAGAAATAGTTTAGACAAGAAACAATTGATAATTATTAGTTGAAAAAAAATAACAACTGAAGTTTAAATATGAGCACAAAACAGAATTTTCGTTAAAAACTTCTGAAAATACTTTTATAGCCAAATATTATTTTCCTGTCATATATAAATAACATTATATATTTGTAAAAAAAGTTTGTTGTTTATAATGTCATGTAATTTTTATGTTATTTTACAACATTTGTAATACACAATATCTTTGCAAATTAGAATGCGGATAAGCCAATTTTATATGTATATCATCATAACACGTATTCAACCTTAAATTTAATACATTAAGTAGATCAAACCATAATAATCAGAAGAGTGAGCAGTGAGGGAGGAGAGTGGGAAATATAAAATGCCGGATGGATAGCGATCGTCGGATCGAGATATGGATAAGGACGAAGAGTCATGAAAGTAGTGGGACCTTTGTGAATCAAAGTATCAAAAGGCTTTCGTGGAAAAGTAATATAAAGTATTATAGGAACAAAATAACAACAAAACATATTTCGTGGAAAAGTATTATAGAGGGACGCGTGGAAGCTGTAACATAGTTATGATGTAAGGTCTGATGTTTTTCTGTCGTTGGCAACAGAAACCAACGACAGCAACTAAAAGTTGTTCTTTTGTTTGTTGCTGGTTTAGCGACTGATTGCTGACTGTCGTCAGCGATCAGCGATCGAAATTTCAAATCGCTGATTTTTATAGCGACTGGATTCAAAAACATGGCGACAACTTTTTAAAAACTAATATAATTACTAAAATACCTTCGTTATATTTGTGAAATCATAAAGAAACATTTAACTCTAAAATCCCAAATTACATCTCTTCTCATTTCATCTTCTCTTAGTCTCGTCGGACATTGAAGTCGCAAAGAACCAACTTCAAGCTTTAGCTCAGGTGATTCATAAATCTCTCTTACTTCTCTTCTCTTTTTCGATTCTTCTCCTCTTTGTCGATTCCAAACAAAAATGATTTGAAAGCTTCTAGCTTTTGTAAGCTTAAACTTATCATTTCGTAAAAGCTCCAATTCGATTTTGAGATCTAAATATTAGAGGGTTTGAACTGTTACTAAGATCTGGGAATTGGGTTTTAGTTTTCTTTACTGAAACTGTGTGTTTGATTTATTAATTTCTGATGAGGCTTATGATTCATTGAACTTTGCTGAAACTAGTTATGATTCTTACTTGAATCAGATTTTTATTTGTAATTCGGTCTTATATGTTTTATAATGAGTACACATTCGTTGGAAGAGCTCTACGATCATCTTGCATTATTTATAATTTGTTTGTTTGGGATTATAGTTCTCATGGTTAGTCCATTTCGTTCATTTTTGATGTGTGGTTTCGGAACCTGTGTTGTTTTGTGAAACTAATGTCTTGTTAAATGTGTTTAGTACTTCAACTTCTTCTTCTCTTCTCACTAGTTTTTTTCTCTCTTGCTTTAGATCGATAGAGATTGATTTTGAAAGTAAAGTTGATTCGTTTCTTTGATGACATTACATTGCTTTTACTTCAGAAAACACATAATTCTGAATCATTCTTATTGTGTTTATGCAGCCTGTGATTTGATCTGTTGCTGTATTCCAAGGCTGTCAAGATGAACAATGATGATGTAAGTTATATTTTTTTCTGTTTTTATAGAAATGTAAGTTTGAATTTGGTTGGTTTTGATTGAATATAGAGTTGGTCGGATGAGGAATGTCGGTACTTTCTTCAACTATATACTACTGAGAAAAGAATGGGGAACACAACGAAGACATGATTGAATCAGATTGGAAAGGATTCTGTCACAAAGAAGTTTGAAGAGAAATTCCAAAAGAAATTTCCATGGATTAGGTTTAAAAACAAGTATGATGTGTGTAGAAGATCATACAATAGGTATAAGATCTTGCTCCATAACAGAACTGGACTCACCTTTGATGCTTTTGGAAGAATAGACATGGTTGATGATTGGTGGAATGAACGAATTAAGGTAACTTCACTCTCTCTTTCTTTCTTCACTATTCACATGTATCATTGTTTCATTTATGTCTCGCTAGTCTCCACATATTTAAGTGAATTAAGCTAACTTATCTCTCTGTTTCTCTTTATATAGGAATGGCCTGATGCTGTAAAGTATAAGAACAAACTCCTGCCCAATATGGATGTTTTTAGAGAGGCGTTTTGTTCAGTTATTGTTACTGGAGCAGAGGGATGGAGCGCCCAACAAGGAGAAACAAGTTTAGATTCTAGAGTGGATGCTGAAAATGGTGATGAAGCAGATTCAATTGATACAAGTATGGCACCACCAGTGGTAGGAACACAGTTTAGAGCAGGAAGTTTTGGATCAAAGAGAAAGCGGAAGGAGGTTGACATAGCTATAGAGACTTCTTCTTCAAGAAACTTGATTCTTACTCGTAAGAATGAATTAGTTGAGAAGAGAACAAAGATAGAGGTTGATTCATAGAACAGATAGAGGAGGAGGATGGCGTCATGTTCAGCTACTAATGCATGGATCAGACCAACAATGCTACGATATTCTACGGATGAATCAAAGAACGTTTGAAGCATTATGCAGGATGCTTACTACGAGATATGGTTTAGAAGAGAACAAAGATAGAGGTTGCAATGTTCACACTGAAGAAGCAGTTGCTATGTTTCTTGAGATGGTTGGTCAGGATAAAACCGTGAGAGAGATTGTTGTAAGGTATCAAAGATCATTGGATACAGTGAAGAGGAAACTTGATGAAGTTTTAAGCGTTATTATGAAGTTTGCAGCATATACGATAAAACAGGGAGAAGGAGAATTCACAAGGGTAAGCTCAGTTCTGAGAAATGATGATCGATATTGGCCATATTTTAAGGATTGCATTGGAGCACTTGATGGAACGCACATCCCAGTTCGTCCTCAAGTACAAATGCAGAAGCTTACAGAGGAAGAAAATTGGAACCAACTATGAATATCCTTGCTATATGTAACTTCGATATGAAGTTCATATATGCATATGTTGAAGTACCAGGTAGAGCACACGATACAAAAGTGTTAACTTATTGTGCGAAGAATGAAGTTTCGTTTCCACACCGGCCAAATGAGAAGTATTATTTGGTTGACTCTGGATATCCCACAAGGATCAAGATTGTGACAGCAACCATGGCACTACACAACTTCATACGTGAATCACATCGAGAGGATAATGATTTTATACGTTGGCAAAAAACAGAAGAATATCATATTCATGGCAATGAAGATGGTGATGATGAAGATGATGATGATGATCATCATCATCATCGTCATGGTGGATACACTCCATATGAACCTACTAGAGACAGAGCAATAGAAGAGTTGCGTAATACTATCACCGGTCATATTGGTAGTGGACGTCAATTGCCTTACTAAAAAATTTTAGTGTGAAATTTTATTTTTTTATGAGAATAATAGTTATGTAATTATTGGTATTAGAATTTATTAATTACAACTTATTTCCTTAATTTTCATATTTATTATACATTTAAAGGTAAAAAACTTTTAAAAAAAAAATCACAGTCTCTAGCGACAGCCAAACGAACGATATAGCGACAAATTTTAGCGACAGTATTATGCGACAAGAAAACGAACAATATTGCGACAGTCGCTGATTTAGCGACAGAATTCAGAGACATGAAAACGAACAACAACTAGTGTCACTGGTCGTTGTCGCTGAAACCAGCGACACACAAACGAACAGGACCGTACTTACCCTATCTCCTTAGTTGGATAAGCTAGGCTTATTTTGAAGTTTGTACATGGTGTTGTTTTGAGGTTAACATGTTAGAAAAACTAATCACTAATGAACCTGGTTGGTTTTGTATGCAAACAATTAAACAAAGTCAAGATGATCGAGAACATACCTTCAAACATTCATTATTCGGTCTCTCCCTGTTTTCCCCTCCATCTGCTTCCAAAGCAACCACCTCTATATGTATAAATGATCTTTGTAAGGGTGAAAAACTTTTTAAAGTCTAATTTAAGCTTTGAAGAGTTTTACAATTGTATACATACACATATCCTCCACCAAGCTCCACTTCCAACCTTGTTCCATTATTTGTAAAGGATAGAAAATGGAGATCCAAAAGAATTTAGGTGCTACGTACTAAATCATAATTGAGGAAAAAGAAAGGATGACATAATTTACAAGAATCTCGTCCATTCGAGCTCATTGCCATTGCCACCAAAGTGGCATTTGGTTTGATAACTCAGGGTTTACCGTACTTTTCAACGTACCCCTGCAAATGAATAGAGGAAGTTTTCAGATTATCAGGCAACAATGCTTACCCCTGGTCATTTATGTTTAATTTCGGTCTAAGAAACTCACCTCGACAAGCTTCACAATTTTGGTTGCAGACAAACCAAGATACTGATCAACTGATCCGGTGTCAGTTGGCACCTGATGAAACTGGACTGCGGCGCTTACGACCTTTTCCGCAGCTTTTTTAACTATCATGTTATGCACATCTTTGGTAAGACGACCTTCACGCCACAACGGTTTCAACATTTCTTTAACGGTTTCCACAACTGCAGTTCGGAATTGTCTCATTACTTTTATCTCTGCATCTGACCTCACTTCACCATCTATCTCATCTGATTTCAATGTCTTTTTATATGAAGACCCATCACTTCTATGCCAAGCATCATGCCCTGCAGGTTTGCTCCTTTTCAAAACAACTCTATTCTCTGCAGCTGCCGCCGAAGAAATCTCTTTACTAGGTGTTGTTGTGTCATTTTGATCAACCACTGAAGTAGCCACCCCTTCCACTACTCCATGTGGTTCCAAACTCCTTCTCGCCACACTTTCTTGGTGTTGATTTTGACTGCATGAACTGCTTTTATCATCATTCTTGCATTCCCGTGCTTGGGTACCACTACCAGAATCACCATCTTTCTGCTGGCGAGAATTTTTCCGTGCCTGTTCTCCTTTACTTGACAATGAAGCATTACGAGATCTGTCTCCTAGATTCTCTATATCCGTGAAAGGATTGTAGAGGGCATCAGACGAGGGAAGTATATAAGGTGGAATTGTAAACGATGCTTTAAAGGGTTCAGAAGGTTCCCAATCATCTGAAGAACCTTTCTTTTTACTGCTAGTTGTGTTGGATGCTGCACCTTTCTCAGAAGAAACAGCTGCCTGACTCTCTTGAAGCGTTGGAAGTGATCGAGATCCACATATATTATTCCCCTTTTCAAAATTCCCCACGGTAGAAGCACCCTCATTCATAGGAACAGAAGCTACAGAACTGGACAATGATCCTGTCCAGGCTGGTCGAGAGGATCCCATGTCTGGTTTTAAATAGGAACTGATAGGAGATCTATGCTCATGAACAAAGCTGCTTCTCAATGTGAAGGCATTGCTGTTATTAATAACTAGAGACCTGTTGTCAGTGAAAGGAGCACCACACGTTTGCTTCAAACTCTCTCTTCCTGTGTTTTCAGATGAAGGCATAAAGCGCATCTCGTTATTGAACGGGAAAACTCTCTGAGATCCTGGGGGATTGACGAAAGACATGGAGGAGAAAACTCTCTGAGAACCTGGGGGATTTACGAAAGATAAATCCTCTCTGGTATGCAAAGGTGTCACGCCGTTTCCGATTAACTGGGAAACTCTAACACCTTCGTTGCTGTCTGATATTCTTCTTGCTAAATAAAGAAAAGCAAAATAATTTACTTGTTAATTCATGAAGAGCAATTAACCCCCAGAAGGCCAGAAGTATTCAACGACCTCTATATTGTTGGAACTGCTTCAACACAGGATCACAAATATCAAAATCTTCAAAAGAATATTCCAATGGTACTACATACCTACATCAGACTGGATATAACTGCTTCCAGCCATGTTATTTTCCGGCTGTTGTTGACTAGTGCAATTTGAATTCTCTTTCACATGTAGAAACTTGCAGGAAACCCCGTTGAAACACCACCCTTTAGCAAAAAACTTGCAGAGATGAGCTGCACGTTTTTGTTCTGGTTCATTCCCTTCACCGGCGGCAGGGAAAAAACTGTTTGGCGTTATACCCGGAGCAGGAAATCTGAGAAACGAATCATCTTTCAGTATAATGACTTCAAAAACATGGAAAATACAGAAGGCTCATACTCCTAAGCTCAGTTTCAGTGAAACTTAAGCAGGAAAAAAAATTGCCATACCTTGATAAAGTTCCATTATCTTGAGCAAAAGCTTGTTCCTTTATGATATTTGCTTGCTCATTTGAAGGTGTTGTTACAGAATGCCTCTTCACATCTACATGGGACGAGTTTGAATGAACAAAAGAGTTTCCTACAGAAACAAAAAGTACAAAACTTTGAGTTCTGTAAGACTGTAACAGTAAATGAACTTGCCTACTTCGTGTTAAAGCTACAATTTTTACAAGAGAGCTTCAGTGACAATCTAATTCGAACCTCTCATCAGAGCTAAATCTAGTCAATTTTAATAATTCTCTCTTGTCTTCTAGAACAAATAAATTCATCAGTTCCAATTAGAATAGGTGTTTCCATCAAATCAATTCACAAACTTTGACACAATCAATCAACAAAATCGAGCACCAAATCACGAATTACAATCAAATACTAACCGTTCTGGGGATTGGGAGCTTGAATTGGTTTATGAAGCAATTGAGATTCTCCTCCAATTGTATGTACTTGCACCTTTTGTTCGACCTCATCATCGTCAATGTCCATGTCGGAATCAGACATCTTGAAGTCTCCGGCGACGTAACAAACCCAGAGAGTGGTAAAATTGGTTTAAAAACTGCGGCGTGATCGGAGGACGGAAGCTCGCTGTTTTGGTTGAGTCCTCCTGATCTCTCCCAGAATACGTTTGGTATCGAAACCACCATTGATTAACAAAGACCCGTACTCATTTATATATCTAATGGGCCTTTCCTAAATTATATAAAGCTTAAGGCCCAATACTAAATACCAATTAACATTTTAAGCAAATATTTCCTAATTTCGCATGTGCTTGATTTATCCTTTAAGCTAACCGGATTAAACCAAAACAAAATTTTAACGAGAACCGAAATCAAACCGTGGATAAACGTGAAGCGTAGTGGCGTTCTGTTCCACGTTAACTCCATCACTGTCGTCGCTCTGGTAACAACCCTAATCCTCCAGCACAGTTCGCAATTTGGGGGGGGGGGGGGGGGAAAGAAAAAAACCTAACAAGCCTTTGTTCGCCGCCGGCTAGTTTTTGATGGCGGACCAATCGTCGGAGACCGTTAACAAACTTTCGTTGGAAATGGAGACTGTTACTGTTTCATCAAGTCAGGCACCTTCTTCGTCAGCTGGATTACAGTGAGTTTTCTTACTCATCATCAGTTGATTTTTTTTTTGAGTTTCTATCTTTCAATTTGATTTGGGTTTGGATTATTTGACTTTGTCATGGAGATCAGAACTTTCCCCTTATTCCCGGCTATATCAGTTTAGAAGTATGGAATTTTTGAAATTGAAAATTTCTCCAATTTTGGTGTGTTGCATTGTTTGTTGTTTTGTAATTGGTGTGCAAAAACTTGACTAATTCTTCAGGATGAGTGAAGAGGTTGAGAAGAGATACAGAATTGTTAGGAGCATTGGTGAGGAATGCATACAGGAGGAAGAGCTTAAGAATCTTCTTGCTAAGAAGGCTGCTCCCATTTGCTATGATGGGTTTGAACCATCTGGAAGGATGCACATTGCTGAGGTCAGTTATCTCTTGAGGTGTTTTTGGTTTAAATTTAGCTGCCATGTTACTTAACTAGTCATGTATAGTGTATGCTACTTTATTCCATTACTTTATACAATGTGGGAAGCTTGGGCTAATTCTGTTATGTTCTGTTGTTTCCTAATAGGGAGTGATGAAGGTCATTAATGTGAACAAAATGACTTCAGCTGGTTGCAGAGTGAAAATTTGGATTGCTGATTGGTTTGCTCAGTTGAACAACAAAATGGGCGGTGACTTGAAGAAAATCAGAGTGGTTGGAGAATACTTCCAAGAGATATGGAAGGCCGCTGGGATGGACAATGACAAAGTTGAGTTTTTGTGGTCGTCCGAAGAAATTAATTCCAAGGCCGATAAGTACTGGCCTCTTGTGATGGACATTGCTCGCAAAAACAAGCTCCCTAGAATTTTAAGGTTTCTTTTTCTTTAATCTTCTCGATGCTTGGAATGCAAGGGAAATGATGGGACCTGAATGACTCTGTATATTTTCCTTGTAGGTGTGTGCAGATCATGGGACGTAGTGAGACTGATGAACTGAGTGCTGCTCAGATCCTTTACCCATGCATGCAATGTGCTGATATTTTTTTCCTCGAGGTACTTTTATATGTGTTTTTCCTTAGTTTAAGACTTCTCTTGCCCATGAACTGTCTCTGGATTCTGTTACTTGTTAATGGGATCTAGAATTTAGCTTTACCTTTACCTCAGCTCAACAAAGCACCTAAGAAAAAAAACTCCAGCTAGAGAAGAGCATCTATGATTGGCAGATTTTGTTGATGTATATAGTTGGTTTTTCCCTCAGTCTAATGCTATATTATGTGTATCTGGCTTATGAGTTCTGTGATTGCTGTGAAAAACGTTTATTATACATCTGTAGGCTGATATTTGCCAGCTTGGGATGGATCAAAGAAAAGTAAACGTACTTGCAAGAGAATACTGTGATGACATAAAGAGGAAAAACAAACCGATAATCTTGTCGCACCGTATGCTCTACATTTTCCTATTTTACTTCTTTTTATACTATATATTTCCAGGACTAGCGTTGTTAATCATCTGTTAGCTGTAACTACTTGCAGATATGCTTCCTGGTCTCCAACAAGGACAAGAAAAGATGTCCAAAAGTGATCCATTATCTGCCATCTTTATGGAAGATGAGGAGGTAACTGTAACTTAGCCCATTTTCGAAGTTAACAAAAGTAGAGAATAGTTTTTTTTTAACAGTTATTGACTAGTTCTGAAGGTCTTGTCGTTCTCAGGCTGAAGTTAATGTGAAGATCAAGAAAGCTTATTGTCCTCCAAAAATTGTGCAAGGCAACCCATGCCTTGAATACATCAAATACATCATTCTACCATGGTTTGATGAGTTCACAGTTGAGCGTAATGAAGAATATGGCGGCAACAAGTGAGTTTTTATCCGTTTTTGCTAAAATTAATCGTAGTCGCTTGCTCAATTTTAAATACAATTTGGATTTTGCTGTAATCCTATTAAGATGGCGATACTGATCCTGCTGTTGAATCTCTTCCAAATGTTAGGACCTACAAAACCTTTGAAGACATTGCTACTGAATATGAAAGCGGTGAGTTGCACCCTGGAGATCTAAAGAAAGGCCTGATGAACTCGTTGAACAAGATGTTGCAAGTAAGTAAAACTTCCTTCATGTTATTAGCAAAAAGATAAAAACAATACGTATTTCGGAAAACCTTTTAGTAGTTTTGGGATTCCACAACAAAAATATTTACCTCCTTTTACCACAATTATGGCAGCCTGTTCGTGATCATTTCAAGACAGACGCACGCGCCAAGAACCTACTCAAACAGATCAAGGTAACAAAAAAACATATTATGTTTGTGGTTATGGTGTTAAGTAGAAGACTACTACATAAAGAATCTCTCTCTCTCACACACACACTCGTTTGGTTTTTGTTTTGTGTAGGCTTACAGAGTCACCAGATAAACAAATTACAGAGCCAGAATGTGTCATTGTTTCAGACAAAGCTTTCTCTCACTTTCTATGAAACTTATTATATCACCAAAACACACTGTAAAACTCCTTGGATTTAGTTGATTTCGAGTAGATCACTAGTTACCATTGAGTAATTTTTATGCTTCAAAATATTTTTAATTTATAAAAAAATTATAGTTGTCATAATTTGATAATTATAGTTGTTATCAAAAGAAATATATTTTAGTCAATAAATAGGTAATTTTACTTTGGTCTTAGATTGACGTGGCTGCCTCAAACAGAGCCTTTTTTTTTTTTTTTTTCGTTCTTTTTCTTTTTATCTTTTCCTTTTTTAATTTTTAAAAAAGTTGAGAAAAAATAGTAAATTCCACTAAAAAGAATCATCAGAAGAAGAAGACTCATCATAATCACGTCTCTCTCTCTCTCTAGGGATTTCTACTTCTAAAGAGATCGAAGAAGAAAGAGATTTTGTTCGTTTCGAGATTTTGACCTCAGTCCCCCAATGGCGTCAAACACGAGCAACGACAATTTCCAGCATAGACCACGGCAAAGAAACGGACCGCCTCCGCCGCGGCGACAAGGAAGAAACCCGCCGCCTCCTCCGTCTCGGAATCAACCACAACAGCAGACGCCGCAGGAGAAGAGGAAACCGGTGTTCGTGAAGGTGGATCAACTTAAACCAGGAACGAGCGGTCACACTTTGACTGTTAAAGTCGTCGATCAGAATTCCGTAACTAAGAAGCCTACTGGTGGAGGTGCTTCTTCTTCCTCTCATCTCCGACCTGCTCGGATCTCTGAGTGTCTCGTTGGTGATGAGACTGCTTGTATCCTCTTCACTGCTCGCAACGATCAAGGTGACTTCATCCGATTTCCTCACTTTCAATTTTGGTTTATTTATGTTTCTTTTTTTTTTTTTTTTTTTTTTTAATTACCTTTCAAATCCTTTAATGATCCTTTGAAGCTTCTTAGTCTTGTTCGAATATGTATTTTCATCTCTCAATCAGATTCCACAAGTTGTTCATTAAGTAGAGATTTGATCCTTTTAAATCCTTATGATAGCTTCAAAACAGTGTAGCTTATTGTTTTAAAGAACTCAAATGTTGGATACTTGAAGCCCTTTCTCTCTTGGAACCTACATTGACATTACCTATACTCTCATTTGCTAGAATTATAGATTTTGTTGATTAAATACAGCTCTCTAGGATCTGTACTGCTCTGTTATTGATTTTGGGGGCTAATATGTAAGTCTTTGTGTGTAGTGGACTTGATGAAACCAGGAGCTACTGTGAATATCCGGAATGCAAAGATAGATATGTTCAAGGGATCGATGAGGCTTGCTGTTGACAAATGGGGTCGCATTGAAGTCACTGAACCGGTTGACATAACTGTTAAAGAAGACAACAATTTGTCTCTTGTGGAGTATGAGCTCGTCAATGTCGTTGAGGAATGATCATCTCTAACCACCCCCTTCAGTGTCTCTCTTAATAGGTAATATATATCAAGTGCGCCACAATGAATTTTGTTTTGCTACCGCGCGTGGTGTATTATTTTTTATCTTTTATGATGTCGGCAAGTTTGCTACTATTTTTTATCTACCGGTTGTATTTTATCTCGATCTCGGGTTTTGATGCGCACGATCGGTATGTATGTACTCTTTTGAGTTTTTGGATGCTTTTGTTTGGTCCTTGAACAGAATGTTAATGGAAAAAAAAACTTGGTAAAAAAGATTTTTATGTCTTGCAAATATAGTCATATCCATACCCAAAATACCACTTCAAGTTCTCTGATATTTTGATTCCTCAATACCCAAAATTAAAGATGAGCTAGGATTGGGACCGGTTTTTGCTAAATAAGTAGTCACCTTAACTGCACTGGTTGGTCCTTACAAATATTCTAGGTTAGAGTTGATAAGATTCCTTAATGGACAACCTTGAAGAAGGTCAGAACCTGATCTTTATGACCTAAGAAGAAACATGACACCGCTATTGTCACTTCATCACCTTAGCTTTAAAACTGCATCCATTCTTGCACTCCATATGAGATTCATCATGCATCATCAATACAATCTGAGCACATAGAACATCATCATATCAGCATCCAGAAAAAAAACATAATCGCATGTGTGATTCATTAAAGTTTGTATATTGGCCCATTCATGTGAAAACACTATCACTATCATAAGAAAATCAACCCAGCATTAAGAAGATTCCCCTTTGCCTAACTCCAAAAAGAAGACGTGATTGACAGTTTTACATCACTCACTGAATGCAAGACATTGAACAACTCTAACACTTAATCTACAACAACTCTTACGACTAGAGATAGATGTGCAAACCCGCAAGCATATATGATGGATAAACATAAACAATGCAACAAGATTGAAAGGACACAGCTCTATGTGAATCAGTCACTAAGTATCAAATCACTGAGAGAGAGGATAGAGTCTTTTGACTAGAGAAAGTACCTTGGATGGTCCAAATGGAGCGTCCTGAAGCTGAAAGCATCGAATTGAGCAACGCAGAAGCAGTAGCCGTGTGGTACGGCAGCATCGTCTCGACGCAGCAGCTCAATTCCACCGGAGATCTTTTCAATTTCAAAATGACATAAATCAAAACTGAGTTAAAACCGCGACGCAAATCAATGTTTCGGTTTTCACTGTGTGTTGTTTTACCTGAAAATGCGGTTAGAAATAGGGCTCTGTTTAGGCATCCTAAACGTAGATCGCGCAGAAGAAGGCGTAGGCTTCGTCGACCTTAACGCGGCAACGGCGGCTCGACCGACACCGGAACGGAGGACGGATCTGGCGGCGGACATTGATGGTTTCCGATTTAATCTCGTTGGATTTTTAGGATTTAGGGATTTTTCTGGGTTTATAGGTTTCGCTTGGGTCAACGCAACTATTAAGTGTTTTGTTACACGAGCGTGTGCATGTCACGTGACTATGACCATGTCATAAAATTCTATACAAATCTGTTGTCGGTGGTTTTCATGTTTCACTCACAAGCAAATAAAGAGAAAATTAATACTGTAAAAATGCAATAGATTCTGCTTAATGATATACGAATAGAGAGATTAAAATTAACATTAGAGTATTAGCATAATTATGCTAACAAGCATCACCATATACTATATTAATTCTTTCCAAATTTTATATGCAGATAATTATATTTTTGATGAATATATATAACTTTTAGTTTGACAAAAAAAAAACACTCGAATAAATAAAAGCAAATATTTATTATATTGTTTCATGTGGGCATGCTTATGGAGTGAACTGATCTCCTTGCTCTTCCCCGAACATCTCGGGCTGTTGGTTCGAATCGTATGGATTCTTGAAGTTGGATTTCTTCTCGTTGTAACCGGTGGGCTTGTAGTTGTAATAGTGATTCTGGTAGAAGCTACCGTGGTTTCTGTCGTCGTCAAGGTCGTAGTAGTATTTACCATTCGCCATATACCTCGTATCGCTCATCCCTTGTCTCTCTACGTTGTTGCTATAACCCTTGTACGCCTCCTTCTCTCTCTTCTCCGCCCCGTAAGTGTTGGAGTTTCCGTAGTAGCTCGTGTCCTTGTTGCCATAACCCTTGTACGCCTCCTTCTCCCTCTTATCCGTCCCGTAAGTATCGGGGTTTCCGTAGTAGACCGTGTCCCTGTTGTTGTCGTAAATCTCGGTCGGCTTAGGATAGCTATCTCTGTAGTTCTTGTAAGATTCTTGGGTTTGATCTGTTTCGCTTAGGCTTGGGGTGGAGAAAGAGTCGTCGTAGTTAACGGTCTCCTCGTTCTTGTTATTGTTCAACGTCTCTTTATTGTTGTTGTAGGTTGTCTCGTGACCGTACAAGCCGTACCCGTTTTCTGACTGGGGGATAAAAGCAGGGTTCTGGTCATCTTGCTCTTTCTTCTCGTTGGTTTGGTTAGGGACAAGACTGTTAGGGTTTTCTCTTTGAAACTTACCAAAGGAGTAGCTGTCTCTTGCATTGATTTGGGTGGAGGAAAGAACAAGTGTTAAGCAGAAAAAGAGGAGGCATGAGCTAGTAGAAAAAGCCATGGTGATGTGAGTGTTATGGGTTTGTGAGAGAAAGTGGGAGTGTTTATATATAGAAAAGGGTTTTCTTTTTTTCTTTTCCTTTTGATTAATTTAACTCCTTTTTAAAAATTAATAGAGTGTAAATGGTTAGGTGCAAGTAAAGAGTGGATTGGTAATAATGGTTGATGGCGAGTCCATTTTAGAAGAGATGAATTTTCAAAGAGTTAGTTCGACTTTTGGTGGCGCCTATGTAGTTATTTTATCAGAAAATGGTAACTAATCAAACCGATTATGTAAAATTCTAATACCTAATATTATGAGGTTTGTTAAAACACATATGGACAATGAACATAAGCATCATGCTCTAAAAGGCCATGGGTTGTAGTATATATTAGTGTTTATGCAAATGATTCATTTGGCGAACAATATATACCAAAAGCCTACATCAAAACGTTCTACACGTAATAACAGTTGAAAAATTATCAATGACTTGATGAACTTTTTACCTCAAAAAAAAAAAGGATTGTTATCTAACAACACATGTTTTGAAACGGAAGAAACTTATCAAAAACGATAGTGCAATTTTGTACTACTTCTCTTTGGTACGCTCTGCCCTCTTCGCTGCATATCGTGTAAACCATTCAGAATCTAGATATACCTATAGAGCTCTAATCCAAAAATATGAGTGCTCTGTTGTGACTTTGTGAGTCGTGTGACCCAACGTACGTTCTCTCAGTTTTATTTTATTTTAGTTACGTTCTCTCAGTTTAGCTAAAGCGTAAGTGTTAAATTGTTAATTGTTTCCATGCACCCAAAAAATGAAAACCATACTGCTTATTTGTATTGGGGATTATTTTTCTTTCTCTATTATCACTATAGTAGTTATTTTCTCTTGGAGGAAGAAGAAAATTAGTTGACTTAATGAACAATAAAAGGAATTTTGTTTTTGTTTTTTGTCTCTATATGTCAACCAATAGAAAGAAAATTAGTTGACAACAAAAAAAGAGGGGTGAAAATGAAGTTGCAATGGCGAAGTCTCTTAATTGGAGATTTTGGGGTATTCACCACAATAGGGACACTGATATGAATTGAATCGTACTACTACTATGGCTGTGAATGGTTCTATAGTCTACTCCGGACCGGACTAAAGTCGGACCAATCTGCAGTAAATTCACCATTCATAATTCCAGACCAGTATGCATTACTTCATATTACAAAACTCTATACTGGTCTACAATTGAAAAAAAAAACTGCATATTATGGAAAATGTACTATTGGTCCGATTTTTTCTCTTTACTGCTTAAAACCTCCATACCAACTCCATACCAAAAGTGAAAGTTGGATTAAAACATGATTCTTAACTAGTTGGATCCAAGTTCTTTGTTCTCATTGGTTAAATTTGTGTTTCTTTGTACTTTTGAAAAATGTGTATACATATGATCAATCATAAGTATTAAAAATCCACAAAATAAAATTCCCAAAAAAAAAAAACTAGAGCGACGAGAGAGAACTCTCTTCTCTTCAATCTTAGAAATTTAATTTTTTTTTTTTAAATAAACCATTTATCTCAATAATTGAAACAATATTATTATGGGCTAATCAAAATAATAGCTTTGACTTGTAATTCTAATTTTAGAAAGCTATTTTTTTGTTGAACTCTATGTTATGGGATAATCGAAATAATAAATTTTGATTTATAATTCTTAAATACATCTTGTGATAATTAATATTAATTATGAGAAAAATATAATTAAAATAATTTTAATCTTTTGTACACACTACTCCATACTATGGTCTGATTTTTACCATTCATAATAGCATAGTGTTCTGCATACTATTGTATGGTGTTGTGCATACCAATGTTTACTCCAAACTACCGTCCATTCCACTCCATACTAAAATATTAGTACGCATTATCTAGTATGGAGTGTATAGAGCAACCAACCCTATACGTTTTCCGAGCCTAAAGCATGCATTACGTTTGTTTTCCTTTTTCAATATGTTTGATAGAAACATCTAATATACCGGATTTAAGAAATTATTGGTTTGGTTCTCACTAACATCGATCTATAAATAAGCGAACATAGCTTGTTCGTAATTCTTAAATACTTTACCTAATACAAATAAGTGCTTGACAAAAGTTTCAAGTAACATTTGACTTCTGTGAGTATGGGGAAGAGAGTTGGTACTTCTCCTTTTCAGACAATATTAAGGTTGTGAATGGTTGTCCAGTACACTTCGGACCAGACTAAAGTCGGACCAGTCCGCAGTTAGTACGCCATTCATCATTGCAGACTAGTATGCACTTCTCCATACTATACAGCTCCATACTAGTCTGGAATCAAAAAAAAAAACTGCATACTGTGTAAATTATTTTGTTGGTCCGATTATTTTAGTTTACACCATAAAACCTCCATACCTACTTCATACCAATAGTAAAAGTTGGGTAAAAACGTGTTCAAACTAGTTGAATCCTAGTACTTTTATCTCATTGGTTAAAGTTGTGTTTCTTTGTACTTTCTAAATATATATGTATATATATATATAGATGCATTCATAAATGTTAAAATTTACAACAAAAAAATCATATTCCCAAAAACAAAATCTAGATCTAGAGAGAACTCTCTTCTCTTTACTCATTGAAGCTCTTCAATCTAAAACTCTTTTGAATCAACCATTTATCTCATCTCAAATTCATAAGTAAGTTTTATTTTCTCACCTCATTTTCTTTTTAGTTTAGTTTATAGTAGATATTTGAGAATTTATTAGTTAATTTTTTAAGGATGATGAGCTAGTTTATTAGTATAGATATGATGTTTTTAGTTAACTTTTAGTTTGATCTTATATTTATTAACTAGCTTAATATTGTTTGTGATTATAGATATGTCATCACAAGGTCGTAATATGAATGCAAACATGGATCCTCCTATACGTAGACGGGTAACTTTTAATATACACCTAACTTTATTTGCAATAATTGAATTTATTTAGCATTACACATATCTTTATTTATCTTATTTCAATAACTATATTATTATTGAAATAATATAATAATATAATGGTCTTCCGCCACTGAACAAAGAAGAGTTATTTAATAGATATTATGCATCTTTACGTTCTATTATAGAACAAACATTTGGAGTATGGAAGAAGAAGTGGATGATTCTTAGGGATGATCCTAGATATGGTTTGGAAATGCAAAAGAGAGTAATTATCGTCATGATGGGACTCCACAACTTTATTAGAGTTTCGAATTTTTCGGATACAGATTTCTTTGAAGATTCTTCAAAAGTGTATACAAAAAACGAGCAAAATTATTCAAATGAACAAGATGAGGTCGAGAGAGAAGATAGACCATATATGGCAAACATACGAGACAATATTGCTGATATGTTATGGGATAATCGAAATAATAGATTTTGATTTGTAATTTTTAAAAACATTTGTAATAGTTATTAGTTAATTATGATTAAAAATATTATTAAAATTGTTTTTAATCTTTTTGTACGCACCACTTCATACCATAGTCCGATTTTTACCATTCATAATGGTATGGTGTTATGCATATTATTTTATGGTGTTGTGCATACACTGTTTACTCCATATTACAGTCCATTCAACTCCATATTAAAATGTTAGTACACGCTATGTAGTATAGAGTATAGGGAGCAACCATTCAAAGCTTAAAGATAGATCTCAACTACCAAATTAAGAAAACGATAATAAACGGCTCCACACAAATCTTTTAGGGGGAAAGATAAAATACACGTATTCATAAAAATAAAATAAAGATTTGGTTAATGATTTAGACCCACAAGATAGTACAAGCAAAGGGTGAGATCATCCACATTTGTTAGATTTTGTCAAAGTATTTGGGAGTAGCATGACTTGCCGTTGGAACTAACTAATAAAGATTGGTGGGTTTAAGAGATAGTGAATGATAGGGAAGCTTGCCCAAATCACTTATCCCTCACTGCAAAATGGACAACCATATACACTATCATTCCGCTAATTAGCTAGTTAACTTGCAATATAATTATCGATTTCTCTATCCTAACCAAAAAATAGCAGCAGTCGGCAACATACTATTCTGCTAAATATAATACACGAGTACTACTGCCACTATTCAAAAGTCCATAATACTAGTACTAGTAAGTAGTAGCACTAATCAAAGTCCTTTCTTGTTGGTTGTGACAAATTGACAATAAGCACCACCCAACCTTTTAAAGTTATAAGTTTTAAAGCAAAGACAAATCCCCAAAACTAGTTGGGTTTTGTGACGACGACCCGATCCAAACATAATAACCCTTAAAACCAAACCGGATCACATCGAACCAATTCAAACTAAACAATTAACCGGTTTTTATGTCTCTTCTTCTTCTTCTTTAATACAAAAAAAAAACAGGAACACAGATTTGATGATAATAATAAATCAATTTACTCAGGAACAGGATCCCATAACAAGAGAGTAAAGAGAAGCAAATTAGGAACCAAAAGAGGAATATAAGGATTCACTTCGTTCACCAATCTCTTCCTCCTCAGCCTCTTCCTCGCGTACTCTATCCTCTCCTCTTTGCCCCATCTCCCTTCCTCCACCGCCATAACCGCCGCCGCCGGCTGATAATACGGGCAATTCGACCTCCAGGTGGTATCAGGAAGCCCGAGTCTCGATACCCTTTTGATGAATTGAGAAACCCACCATTGACGACGGAGATGCTTCTGCGAATAGACCGGAGGGTAATCCCACGAGGTGTAGCTTGGGATTAGGATTCCGATCAAGAATTGGGAGTGAAGTGATGGTTTTGTTGTTGGGTTTGTGAGTATGTGTGTCACCGCTTGTAGTCTCTGTTCCCATGTCGTCTCCTCCATTGTTTTGGAATCAAGATTATTTTGAGTGGCAGGGAGACAGAGAAGAGATTTCAATTGTTTGGTATTATCGGACTCTTTCCGGTTTAATGTAGACTTGCGTAATAAACCGGAAATAACCGGTTGATTTGAGACAAAACAGAACACTGAACCTAATTAAAAAAACCATTCTTGCAACAAAAGTGATACAAGTCTCCTTCCATAAGTCATCATTGTCAACTTGTGACATCACCAAAAGTTAGCAGGAAGTAATCATCATAATAAATCAACTAAAGATAAGAACTTTACTTAAGCAACAAGCAAATAAAAACACACATAATAATAATAATAATAAACCAAAAGAACCCTAGAGAGCAATGTCTAGCAACATGTCTCTCATTGCATAGATGTCCCTTCCATGCGAACGGTGATGGTTGCTTTGCACAGCTGAAGCGCCTTTCATGGAGTTTCCTTCAACACACGGGACAACCGCCGCAGATGCAACTGATGTGGTCTCTTCTGTTAACGGGAAACCAAACAGCCTGCACCTGCCTGAACCTCCGTGATGATCCTCCAGGCGTGCGTTTGGACTGTTCGAGTTAGTTAGCAGTACGGAAGAAGGTGATGATGACGCAGATGGGGGGAGGATACGGGTGCTAAAGTTCTGGAACGGCCCACACCATATGTTCCTCTGGCTCAACCCATGCTGCCGATGATGATCGGTTATTGAGTAAGCGGGAACTGTTTCTTGACCTTGCAAGACCTTATGGAACCCATAAGAGTCGTTAAATTCTGTTCCTTTGAAGCGGCCTCTCCTAGCACCGGCTCCACCATCCGAAGAAGTGTTGATAAAACCCGGTAAAATTTCTTGACCTTGCAAGACCCTCTGGAATCTCATAGATTCCTCAAAGTCTGTGGCGCGAATCCCCTCTGAAACAGTAGCAGAAAACATGAAAAAGACTATAGGCGAGGTCACATTATATAAGCGGTAGGATGTGTTTTGTCGAGTAGATGTTATACCAGAGACAGGAATATCAGGCTTTCCTGAGGAAAAGCCAATCCTGCTTCTCTTGGGACCAGTTGTTACGAAGCTGCCTGAATTGGAGATTGAACCAGATGGTTCGATCTCCCATGGCGAGACACGCTGTTGATGCCCATTTGCCTCAATGTCATCCCACCTTACCTGAATATGACATCAAACACACAGTTTCAGTGCGAGCACTAAGCTTATGGGAATTATATAAGAAGCCTAGTGACTTCTTTCAAGATCATAAATCATAGCTTACCAAAAGGCATCTCCATTTAGAACCAGGCCACCTGATAGGATCCAAATCGCTGATTCCAGTTATAATCCCAGGGGATCTGACAAAACAGGCAAAACATTTTAGAAAGATGAGCATATTAAACATAAGGTGTGGCAATGTTCTCTTAAAGCTTGAGCTATAACCTTCTCTCAGAGGCATCTTCAGACTCAACCCTTGCTTTGAATCTCATACCGATACAAAATGGATAGTCAACAATCTTCAAGAACTTAGGTGCAGGGATTATGAAATTTGACCAGCTTGCCCTGAAAATATTTTACCAATTACAATTCCAGTAAACTTAGTATTAATGCAAACTTCATCACTATAGTTGTTTTAACAAACATAGTATATATTACACAATAGTGGTTCCAAAGTTGCTAAGACCTAGATTAGAATAAACTCCCTGGAAACAATTAACAAAACAATACACAACAGTGGTTCCAAAGTTGTGGTTGGGACTTACTTGGGGTTGTAGTATATGCTGAAAACGCTATGGGTCGATATGGCATGAGCTACTTCAGAGAAATTGTTGTGGTTCATATTCTGATTGTACTTAGCCGAGAGAGCAGCGGTGCCTTCGATTTGAGAAGCTCTTCTAACTCCCAGTCGCAGTTTGCCATCATCGCCTCTATATCAGAGAAACACATATATCACAACTCCTCTAACAGGAAACCAAAGAGTTTGTGTAGTGAGAAAACATAGAAGCATTTATTTTTTTAATACCTAAGGAAAAGCACAGCATCTCCAGAGACAAGCTTCTTCTTGTTCACAAATGCACTCCACCCGGTAGTGAGCAAATGCCTCCTAGGTTGCCCTAAAAAGTCACTCAAACCATTCAAGATTTCCATTTACTATCTCAAGGAACAAAAAAAAAGCAACATAAAACAAGAAACTCACCTCGATAAATGTGGCGAAATCGCCACTCCAGGCCATGAAGATCCCTAGCAAGAAGCTCCTGAGAAGGCCGGGGCTGGCTATAGTCCTACATAACAATGCGAATGAATATGCTGTTAAATCTTTCAATATGACCTTACAGAAGAACATAACTAAAACCCTGAATAAGTAGTCTTACTACAGAAGATACAGAGTGTAATGTTTTAGAATATTGAGAGTAAGTACCAGAGGAGGGAAGCAATCCTCAGCAGCTCGACGAGGAACAGAGAAGCCACCATGGGTGCTTGTATCAGAAGCAGTAAGGGTTTTGCAAAACATGTGAGGAGTACTTGACCTCTTAAGAACTTCATAATCTTCCTCTCCAGCATCAACATCTATAATTCCTTCACGCACCTTCCTCTCAATGTCCTGTATAAACAACAATCAACTCAAAATCTCTAAGCTCGAGCCATTCACTCTCTCTGTCTCTCTTGTTCCAAGGCTCGAGAGCTAATAAAGTAAAAACACTCACCTCAGACTCAGGAAGAAGAGAGACTTGAGCATAAACTTCATCAGTAGTCGTCTCTGCCTACAAAATCAAAAAACCCCACATTTTGTTTATTAATCCTCACAGCACAACAACAACAACAAAAAAAAACAACCTTTAAAAGGGATTTGTAATGTTCTGAACGCAATTGCCATCAAAATGGGGCAAAAGAGGAAACATTGAAATCAAATTCATAAGCACAAAAAACTGCAGACAAGTTTTGGGGATTTCAAGTGTTCATAATCAAAATGCCACAAGAAGAAACGCAAATGGAGCAAAAAGGGAAACTTTTTTCCACCTCCAACATAAATTCGTTTGTCTCAAACAATTCAATAACCAAGAGGCACAAATCTCCATACTTGTATCGAAAACCCCAACTTCAGATTCACCAAAACAAAAACTAAAAACTAAAAATCAGAAAAACAAAACAACGCCCATATATCTCTGCTTTGAGAGCAGAGGAATGAAGTAAACAAAAACAAAACAAAACAAAAAATAGAAAGAGAGAGAGAGAGAGAGGATTATAAAGAGAGAGAGAGAGAGAGAGATAAGGAGACATACGTGAAGCTTAACATCGAGAATACGACAGAACACGTGAGGAGGTAGCCCGTAAATCGCGGCGGAGAAATCGGGGGCTTGTTCCAAATGTCCCTGAGGGAAATACAACACAAGGCTTCCTCTTTTTGGGAGAGAGATGAGGGGTCCAGCACAAGCATGCCACAGCTCCAAACAAACCCCTCCACCAGAGCTCGAAGACACCACAGAAGCAGACGCTGACGATGACGAAGTAGGCGAGACTGACCCAGAAGCTGAAGATGGCGTTTGCGTTTCTTCCTCCTCCGCCTCCATCACGTTCAGATCGATTAAACCACCCATTAAAGAGAGCGAGAGAGAGAGAGAGAAAGAGAGATAAAGATAAGAGCTTTATTATTAAAAAAGAGAAAAAAAAGATAGAAAATTTTTCAGAGGAGTTTCTTCATGACTTTACCCTCTCAGCCAAAAGAGGAGAGACTAGCACAGTGATGAGTGAGTGTCTTTAAGCCTTGGAGAGCAAAAAAAAAAAACAAAGGGTCAAAATAAAGTTTTGATTTTTAATTTTTTTTTTTTTTTGACGATGTAAAAAGAGAGAGAGAGGAGAGAGAGGATCAGAACAGAACAGTACTGAGTGCTCTCTGAACAGTGTTGCTGCTCTCTGCAACGTCTGGTGACTGATGTGTGTGGTGTGGCTTTTAGACCTTTTGTGCGTGGAGAGAGACATTAGATGGATTAGATTTTTTTTTTTTCGAATTGATTGATTTTTGCTTCTTTTTTTACTATTATTATCTTTTACACAACAGTTTCTTTGCAATCTTTACTTGTTGGATATTTTTCTGAAATGATTATATTGTTACAAGTTTATGGCATTAATCATTATATAATAAGATCTGCAAAGAACAATGAGCTTAATAACTATCTTTGTCGTCGTCTCTTTGAATCAATTTTTTTTTCTTTCTATAACGGTGGGGAGAGATGAAAGAATGATTCAATACTGGTGGTGGCATGCTTTTAGGGATTGATGCACATTAGTGTATCGTTTTAAAATTATTTATCCATTATTATATATAGTAAGTAGTAGTAGTAGTAGTTCATGTGTTTTTGTGTTTGTGGTGTAGATTTGGATTACCGTTATACTCTCTACGTTCTTTTTATACTATATTTCTCGTGATTATAATATAAAGTGCGTGGGTACTTCAGTAGTTTAGTATTATAGGTTGAAAAGGTTTTTATATGTACGCTGATTTTATTCGAATTTGGAACTAATTAGTTAGATTTTGAATGTATATATATTTAAGAAATTCATCTGAATTTACGTATTTATTAAGATAGATATATAATTGTGTGCTTAGAATATTTTTAGAAGTTCATACTTCACAGCATTAGCACACATGGATCTAATGCGATCTATCTATACACATCATCAATCACATTGCATTTTTACTAAATTTTGAATTAGATTAGATGTTTACCAAAAACATCTTTATACGAAAGAGATTTTTTTTATCATGAACCTATATTATAAACGGCGAATAAATTGATGGATACACATAAATCATCCGAATTTCTAAAATAAACCTATCTAATGATATTGCGAAAACAGGAAGAATTATTGCATAAGTACAGAGTGAGTAGGGTCCCATAAACGGTAGGACATATTGAAAGAAACAAATGGTCGAGATTATATATGTTTTTGGTAAGATGAGGTTTCGAAAATTCTTATAATTATGTCTACCCAGATGAGGAACTAACTTAATCATACCATATATTGAATTATATTACATCTTAATACACATGCAAACAAAATAAATTCTTCTTTGCCTAGTTTATTATCATTGTCACTCCTTTTGAATATAATCACTATGGGCTATGGCATTCTTGTGTTACATTTTCTCATAAATTTACTATCGCAAAAGAGAAGAAATAAGATTAACTATGTTGTATTTAATGAAAACTAAATAAAGTATAGTTGATGAAAACACTTAAGAAATCTATAAGTTCATAGTTTAGTTTTAAGTGTACAACAAACAAAGAAGTTAAACATAACCAAACCAACACACATGAAAAGTACCCAACATTTCGCCACAAGTACATCCTAGATATATTGTTTCTTTAATTGCCCATTGTGAGAATGAATCTCATCACAAAACCCACAATGTAGCAAACAAGAGAACAGACAATTGAACAAGTACAAGTAAATACAAGAGACAGAGAAGGGTAGAAATGTAAGACTGAAGAATCTGTAAAAGGACAAATAGAGAAAAAAGTGAGAAGAAGGTCTTAAATTGGGAGTGTCATAAATTACAAAGAACCCGAGGATCAGGGGGGACTTTTTTCTTTCTTTCTTTTTCACATTTTCCTTTACATTTTTTTTTTTTTTTTTTATGGTGAACACGCGAGACAGTGTAGACAGTATAGAGAGAGGCCACAACAACAACAACAACAACAAAGGGGTTAGGTTAGGTTGGGGCAGGACCCGGACAAAACGGGTTACAAATTCAAATACCCAATTGGTTAATGCCCCGACATCTGTTTCCTATCTTCTTTTGGAAAGTCTCGAGCCTCACTCTCCTTTCTTGGCACGTCCTCTCCACTCTCTCTTCTCCTTGGTCCTTCTTTTACCCGTTTCAGACACTGTTCACTTACTTCTTTCTTCTTCTTCCTCTACTTTTTCCTCTCTTTCTTTCTCTCTTTGCAGAAGAGCTTCTTAGCCCCACATTTCATTCAATGCCTTTGCTTTCGTTTTTTTATATTTATTTGTTCGAGGGGGTGGCTTAATACACGATTTTTTTCCCTTCTCCCAATATTTGAGATTGTGATTGTGATTGATAAATAAACTATCATGTAGTAGTACGTAGTATCAACTAGCTACTTTTTCATTTACTCATATTTCATTGTGAGCTAATTCACTTTATACAAAAAGTATTATGAAAGTCACACATGTGATCGATGTTGTACCTTGGAGTTGAATATGCCCCCAACATAATATTTTACCAACTAATTTAAAACGAATAACGCATTTCTATATAGTTTTCTGAAGAAAAAGTTCTTGTTAATGTAATTGAAATTAGTAAGAACGAAAATGTTGTTTCCTAGTTTCACTTTTTGAATTGATTTTGTGTCTTTTGTGAATAAGACCATTTTGGATTTTCAACATATAGTTTTTCTTGATATGCGACCAGTTGTTAAAAATACCAATATAAAACCTAAACTATCTCTTTAAAGCAAAAGTTTGTATCCACAAGCAAAGATTCACCCTCCAAGTAAAATATTTGCTAAATATAACCAATATTAACACAAATCATTGACAGTTTGATACTATGGGTTTTGTTTGTTGTTCTATTAAAGTGAGAATTAGTTTTAAAAGCTATCTCAAATTTGGTCGATAACACCATTAGTTCAACAGTAAGAAGTGATATTTATGAACTAGGTGAGAAATAAATTTACAAATGACTTGACAACATAGAACTAAAACTGTCCTTAGGCTTTTACATCACTATCTTCAGACGTCCCTTTTCCAAAAGATAAAAAAAATTGTAAATGCTAAAACATCATCTCTCACAACGTGTTCGTTGATGCACGCGCTGTAACTGAACGTAAGAGAGTAAATGATACGAGTAGAGAGAGCATTTTTCTCAAGAAGAAGAAGAAGAAACTTTTACTTTTTTTTTTTGACTGATTACTATTTCGGGCCTTTAAATCCAGCTTTAATCAGTTGTGTCAGTGCCACCCACCGCACTAAGATTGATTCATAATTACTTGGTGCGTTTTCAATTTCATGCTAGGTGAAAAAAAAAAAAAAACAATTGCAGTTAAAATATCAAAAACATTTTCTGTTAGAATGCTAGCAGTCACTTATTAGATCCTTATATTGTAAAATTGAAACTGCATTACTAAATATATTTTACATTATTGTAGTATAAGTTTGTATTGTAAAATTGTACATTTTACATTACAATATATAGAATTTTTTCCAAAAAAAAAATAGTTAAGTTAACACAATAATGAAGTTATCATTCAATTTCGTAATTTCTTGCTCCAATCGTTAACTTTTCCAACAAGTCCAAAACAGCATTTTTCTTATTTTCAGTAATATTGAAGTCCCTTAGCTTTTGAACGTACAAAAAAAAAGTCTATTGAATAATTTTTTTTTCATTAATATGTAAGGGAGTTTGATTATAATTTAAAATTCTATATATTATGAACAGATTGAGACTATAATATATATACAAAGTCAGAAACCAAAGAAGTGGTGGCGTATTTATTTCACGTCAATATGTCATTAGTGCGACCATAAGCAGATATACCAAACAAAATACTATCGAATTCTTTGTTTTCTGAGTTAATATACGTACATATTGTTATATCGTAGATACTAAAGCGAATTGAGATGACCCATTATACTGGTTCCGTCATAGGCTGCAATTTTAAAAATTTTATAGACCGCCATTGGTCAACTCAAAAGAAAACTACATTTTCTGAATTGTTGTAAGAAGAATACGATTTCTGAATTTATGGAACTTTTGACCGTCGTTACTAGAAGAAGATGACTGACATGAATGCTAATGGGACTGAGAGAGGACATGAGAATGCGTTAAGTACATAGGAAATTAAGAACAGTTATAGGCTTACTTATGAAAAGTTATATTTAAATATTAATTAATATATAGTATATATTATTATTGGGTACAAACCAACGTCCCACGTTCGAAGATTAGAAAAGAAGTTTTTAATATATAAGTCAAGCTCAAACCTACTTAGTATGAGACTTTTTGGGAAAGAGCCCAATAACAAATACGTGTGGGCTTTGCCATCTTGGCCCAAAGCGGACAATATCATACTAATGGGGACTTGACTTGGGTTTAGAAAACCCAACAATTGGTATCAGAGCCTAGGTTGAAATAAATGGACGTAAAAAGTGAGTATGAGCTTAATGATCAGTGTGGGAGAAGCCCCTTGCGAATAAGGAAGCACCGAGTTAATGGTGAAAAGATTTCGCTGAAGAGGAGACCTAAGATTCGCGGTCATTGGTTTGAGGGGGAGTATTATTGGATACAAACCAACGTCCCACATTGGAAGATTAGAAAAAAAGTTTTTAATATATAAGTCAAGTCCAAACCTATTTAGTATGAGACTTTTTGGGAAGGAGTAAAATAACAAATCCGTGTGGGCTTTGCCATCTTTGCCCAAAACGGACAATATCATACTAATGAATACTTAATTTGGGCTTAGAAAACCCAGCATATATATACTTCATGTTTTAATTAGTATAGTTTTCTTCTTCCCGACTGATAATCAAATCTATTTACTGAGTTACAACGTACAACCTATGTTGTCATTAATTAGTGGATATATATATTTTAGCACACAAAACATATGACAAACTAGAATCGTTTCCATTTTAACAATTGTATGATTAAGCGTATATTCCTTAGACATAGAAGTCAACCTAATTAGAAACATAATCTATGTACCGTAAACAATTAGATTTGTTGTTGTCGTTTAAGCTGCCGACTGCGAAGGAGGAGCTAATAGTGGTGATTATATAAATGCAGAGAACTCGATCATCATTGGCTAGAAGAACCCAAAAGAAGAATTCATGGCCAATGTAAATCTTTCACTATACCACCATTTATTGATCTCTTTACATATCTTGTTGTTATACTGTTTACAAACCATTTTAATTGAATAATCCCATCAATTATATATGTGTCTCTATCCCATACAATATAGATAGTACCAAATGTTAATCTATATACGTTTGTAGTTGCTTTCAATCGTCGGTTTTCATATACGATATGATCAAATAAGTGATAAATTAATGTACCCGACTTCAAATGGATATTTTTCTCTACGATTCCTAGTTTCACTAATTGTTGACTAACAATATTTACACGATACAAATTTACTTTTTGGGAGTTTCTCTATCAAGGCAATAATAAAGTAACACAGGTACGGATGATGATTATGACAAAACCATGATTAAAGGGAAAACTCGTGGCAAACCAATCATGCTGTGCTTAAACTTTTGGCAGTGAGCATCGGAGTTCCTATTTTTTGTGTGTGTTAATGATGCAACGAGGGATTTTGCATAATTGTGTTAGATGCTGCTCTACGTGTGTGTTAGATTTATGTTTAGAAGCTTTTACATATTTTAATAAAACAATGATTACTGAGTTTAAATATATTTTTTTATTTGACTAAATAGATATTATTTTAATTTTAAACCAATAACAAATTAAAATTTTAAATATTTTCAATCATTACTTATTGAAGTTTACAAAAAATTGAGTGGAACAAAAAAATATCCCAAAATATCAATATTTATGAGATAGAGGGAGTATGATGTAATCTTCGATAAATAAGTGTTGGGGTTGAAAAGTAGTGTGATTTGTGTCTGCCCCACCGAGTTTAGTGGAACTCAATCAATATATAAGGAAATTTAGTTTGATTTGATTATGAGAAAATTTGATAGCATTTGTTAATACTTCATTTCATTTAGAAATTAACTAACTTTTAATGTTTTTGTGTGATATTTCATGTAGTAATTAACACTTCTAATTATTTCTTTTACAAAGATATACTCCATCCCTTTTAAATTAGTTGTATAGATTTTTTTGTTTGTTGTTGTCAATCTGTTGTATTGTTTTAATTAGAGGTAATGTATTGTTTTATCAGATATCATCAATTAATAAACTAAACTAAACTACAAATATAGAGAGAAAATTTGTCAAAAATCTATTTTAAAAGCATAAAACGACGAGTAATTTTGAAACAAAATTTTTACGACAACTAACTTGAAACTAAGGAAATATAAGTTAATAAATTATTCCAAGTAACAACTTTTTTATTTGGTAGATATTGTTTATCACTAGTTTCTAATGGTGTGAAACTCAGACTATTTCAAAATTTATGAAAATATCTAATTAAAATAATAAGAAGCTATTATAAGTTCTTAATGAAAAAAGATTCACATCTTCGACAATTTTGAGAATTTAGTTCTTGAAAGAAAATGCTATAAACCAATTCTTAAAACACCAGCTGGTTCATCCACTTTCTAAATCAAGAATATAAAAGTTTGTATAAAAAAAAAACATATAAAAGTAAGCTTTTTGGTCACCTATATGGAAAAGGGGAATCTTAATAAATTTGGTCGAAACAGTGACTTTAATAATCTGTATAATACTACTAGTATGGCAAAAAAAAAGAAAAAAACCTTAGGAAACTTATAAGTTCTAAATTCTATCATTATGTGAATCTTAGCGAACTACCTCGTATCGAACTTAACTTAAACATCATAATGTCGGTCTCTTATTGTTATCATTATGTGAATCTTAGCGAACTACCTCGTATCGAACTTAACTTAAACATCATAATGTCGGTCTCTTATTGTGTTTGCTACGATCCAAAAAAATATTTCTCCAGCATTTTTTTTGCCCCATTACTTTAAATTTTAGTGGAGAAAATAACATGTAACTACACCAGATTTAAGAATTAAGTGTTCGTGTGTATCCATCTATAAAAACATTTTCCATTTAAAGTTATAATTTATCTAAAAATTAGGCAACACGGCCAAAATCATATTTGCTCATGTGTTGTGTATCAGTGTGTATGTAATAGACATCCCAAAGCCCAACCCGTGATAGAACCTTTACGGGAACCGCAGAATCCATTTCAAAAGCAATCTTTTTTTTTCTTTTTTGACGACAAAAAAAGAAAGAATCCACCCCAAAATTTGTTTCATGATATTACAAAATTAGTAGTACTGTATAACCAATTCATAATGGTTGAACCGGGCATACCGGACGGTTTGGTTCTTTATATCTCCACCATGTCGGTCTGCTTTTTAGGGACCTGCGAACGTGTTGATTCTTCACGTCGGCGTTGGTAATAGAGACGTGACAAATCGATGTGAAGATAGTGTTGATACTTTACCAAAATGGATAAAGATCTGTCGTTGTCTGTAATCAGAACCTCTCGTGGGCCTTTTTAATCATACATCCAAGAAATTGTCTTTATTATCATACTCTTTGATTTTGTTGAGACTAATTTTGGCTTTGGTGTGACCAACTTAGATAAAAAATAGTATAAAATAAGTACAATTAACATAAGAAGTATGAAAATACGAAATGACCATTTAGTGCCATCTATATAAATGTACCATTTGTAAACCAAGTAACCAACAGATCATGCAATGCTTAGATAGCGTCGTGGAGCCAATGAGATTGAACCTTAAGTCTAGGGCGCTCGGTAATAAGCGCTCGTGATGGTTCTGATGATGATATTATAAACTCAGCCATAATGATTTAGTCTTCTTTTTTTTTGTATGATCTGATGGGCTTTATGATAAATGAACTCTGAAGTTTTGGGCCTTTATTGGTATATGGGCCTACAGCCCATGTTGGGCTTTGTTGATGTCGGCCCACCAATAGCCTCTGATTTTTGAAGCCTTCTTCTCAATGACATGTTATATGCTACAAACAATTGGTGTATTTTCACATTTAAATCGATCTTGTAACCTTACTTACCATTACACCAAAAGAGATAAAGACAAAATAGAAAAAGCTAATTTCTGCTATGTTGAGCAGCAACCCGATTTCTTGACGGCTGAAACATCATCTCGGCTTCCAACGTTAATCATCTGTCCTTTAGGCAAAGCAGTGGTTGGATCATCTCCAGCATCAAGAGCCTTCTTGCTAACGACTCTGTAAATCTGGGTGAGAACCTCCGTAAAAGCGTTTTCGACATTTATAGCTTCGAGTGCCGAAGTCTCCATGAAGAAAGTGTTCTCTCTCTCCGCGAAGTCTTTCACTTCTTCCGTTGAGATGGCTCTGAGGTGACACAAGTCAGCTTTGTTACCTACAAGCATAATCACAGTGTTTGCGTCCGTATGGTCCCTTAGCTCCTTTAACCATCTCTCAACGTTCTCGAAGGTCACGTGCCTTGTCACGTCGTAGACTAGTAACGCACCAACGGCTCCTCGGTAATAAGCGCTCGTGATGGCTCGATACCTAATTGCAAATGCTCACTAGGATAAATGAAAAACATAATCGAGCAAAAAGGTAACCAGAAATTGTTATTAGAGGTGGAGAATCCCATTTTAGTATGGGTTTTTCAAGTCTTGGTTTTATAAAATTAAACAGAACTATTTTGTGGGTTTGATGCGACTTTGGTTTTCAAAGATAATTTTTTTTTTTTTTTTAACTTAATACAGTATTTATAACATTATAACAGATACACTTTAAAATAAATGATATTTGTAGCATTACTACGTACGTCGATCTATAGATATTTTATACTGTAAATTTTTGGTTGATTAGGTTCGGTATACTAAATGACCGTCAGTTTTAGATGAGTACCTTTCTTGGCCAGCAGTGTCCCATATTTGAGCTTTGACAATCTTGTCGTCGACTTGGATGCTACGTGTAGCGAACTCTACACCGATGGTCGAGCGTGAGTCGTGGCTAAAGTCGTTTTTGGTGAATCGAGATAGCAGATTTGATTTTCCGACACCCGAATCTCCCGTTAAGACAACCTTGAAGAGGTAATCGTAATCGTCTTCAGCTTTATATGCTCCCATATCTGGTTAATACCCTTTTGGTCGTGTTTATGACGTTCCAAGAACTTTGGAAGACAGAGAAATTAAAATTCCAATATCTGCAGATGGGTTTTGTTACTTTTCTTTTTGTGGGTTTCTATTTTTTTTTCTTTTGACGTTTTGTAAATTGGAGAAGAGACCAATGCTTACGAATGCTGAATTTCAGAAGAGGATTCAGAGAATCAAGGATTGTCCTCTATTTTACTGGTCATATTAATTTTGGGATAATCTAAATATATAATTCAAGATGATCTCGCAAATATATAATACTAGCTATAATCTTTGTGTGATGATCTTTGCTTAAATTTTCTCTACAATGCATCATTTAACTACGGAAAATATATAGCTAACGCAATTCAAAATTTGACTAAAGCAATTCTTTACTAAACTTTTTTTTCCTTATTTAAACTTTTTGATCTATTTGGTTCTTTGAATAATTTTTACATAAAATAGTAATTTCTAAAATTTTATTCTAATTTTGCCACTTTTAACAAGCTACGGTGTGTTGTTCAAAAAAAAAAACAAGCTACGGTGTATTTAGAGGTCATAGTGTATGTGGATATCTAAAAAACATTAATTTTATAATTTTATAATAGAGTTAAAAAAAATTATAATAAATGAATTATTTGTTTAAGTTTTAAGTAATGAAAAAGGACATGATCTAATCCCATGACAACTGGCTTGACGTCTGTTACCATATTATCTCAAATATCTGAGCAGAGACACAATATCTAAACTGTTTCTATATTTTTTTTTGATTTTTTTTTTTTGATTTTTTTTTTTGATTTTTTAATATACAGATACTCAATCAAAAATATGGGATGGAGATAGTTTTACAAGATTTAGTACTATTCCTCTATTTTTTTTTAGTCAAAGTTTTTTGTGTTTGGGTAATGTAGCCCATGATTTTCACCAAATGTTGCTTACCTTAATTATGTTCAAACCACTTTCAGTGAATGCATACACCAAACATGTTTAGTTATATTTTTAATATGTTCAAACCACACATTATTAGATTTTGTAGTCTAGTGTTTTACTTGTTAATATTGTATTATCGTATCAAAATTCAAGAATGATTTTGAGGCTAACGAGGTGAAACCGTCGCGCTTTTAAAAATATATAAATTGAAGAAAAAAATATATCGAAAAAGTAAAAGAAAATTGGTTAGTAAAATGTGTATGGTTAAGGATGGATTTTTGTGAAAAAAATATCACAAGTTATAATCTTTAAAAGTTTAACTTGTTTCCTCTAAATTCAATTGATTCTTTAAGATTGGTCCTGTCCAAATTTACATAGTAGTCCCAAATTCAATGTATGGATTTGGGACTACTGTGTCAATACAAACTCTTTGTCCAGAAAAAAAAAACAATACATAGAATTAAAAGGATCTCACATTTATTACAACTTAATGGTAAACCTGTTTTTTTTCTTTAATCATGATATTCTTACTCTACGAGGCTACAAGATACTGCAACATGAGCTCTAGTTATAGATTCATAAATGTTATCCACTTATCCTTACCATTCGCAACATTGCGCTTGCATTACAAGAGATCTAAATCAGTAGATTTATCAGTTCGATCAACATATTAATAGGCTATACAAGAAGGAGAAAAAAGAAAAGAAAATTTAACAGCAAACTGTGAGAGAGGAGAGAGTGAACATGAAGTGCGTGTCATATGAATATGATTCATGATGAGGAGAAAGAGTTAAGATACTGTTGTGTCAGTTTTGGACGTAAGAGAAAGTTTGTCCCACTTGTTGGTGAATCCACAGTTCCTCTGGTCAACACTCTTCTGGACCTATTTTTCTTTTTTGTTCGTTTGTCTTTTTCTTAGCTTTCTATTTTTTTCTTTCTTGTCACTTCATAGATTTCTATTTACACTCTTTAATCTCATTTTAAACTTATGACAACTTCTAAATTGCGATCGTAATTTTCTACTTAAATTCGGAAAAAGGCCAATAGTTCCTTTTTAAACACAACAGTATAGATTTGGTTCCGCTATGATATTATTATGTTACTATACATAGCTTTTTACCCCCAGTGTTACTACTATACATAGATTTTTTTTGGTTTTTAATTACACATAGTTAATGGTTTAGTTTTGTCACTTCGGGAAATAATTAAGTGCACACGGCAGCGTAGACAGTGGACAAAACTGTTATAGAACGATAAAATAAATTAAATAAGGTGTCGTGTTATGCTATGCACTAAAAGTCTAAAATACGAGTATTCAGTTATAATAGATATGACTGTTTCAGTGTTTTGTATACAAATTTTTAATAGGTATGTTGCATTGTGGTAAATTATAAAATTGCACATATGTGAAATAATATAGCTGATTCTTGATATTGCGGTGATGAATTAATCATGCAGTACATTCAAGTTTCTGCTTTTTGTTATGAATATAAATGTTGTTTTGTAGATCTAAAAAAAATAAAATAATAAGCATACGGGTAAAGATAACGTCAAAGCGACAAGATGAAGGAAACAGTTAAACAGTAGAAAGTAGAACTGTAGGACCATGTTTTATATTGAGAAACATTTGTGTGATTTGATATTACATTTTCATTATGCCCTTTTGACATCTGATTTGATCTAACAAAGCCCCTAGTCCTACCTTGCTAGACCTCCTTTGCATTCAACTACAATTATTTTACTCACATTTTATTCTCTTTAACTAAATATACTCCATTACGTAACAGTAATATCATGAATTCTATTCTTATTGTTAAAACTTTAAAGAAAAGGATCATATCAATTGACTGTCAAAAACTCTGTTTCCTAACTCTGATACGTTACTTATTCCTTTGTAACAAAAAAAAAACAAAGAATTGTTTTCTTATGATGTAATATATTCACATTTATATCTTAGGTGTGGACAGCTAAATACAGTTATAGTGAATAAACTTTTTATTTTATTTTTGGTTAAGGTTAGTTCTATTGAGAAACGCATATAACCTATATAATATATTTATTTGGATAATTATCTTAATTATATTGATAAAACGCTTATAACCTTTAAAAAATTACTTGGATAATCATATTTCATAGCGCTAATTAATTACTTGAATACATAACCACCTAACTGATAGAAACCCTGAACTACAAGTGGAAGAAAAGATTGATAGCGTGGCTGTGAATATCAACTACGTCTTTAAGACTTTAACAAAACAAAAATTCAACTAATTAATATTTAATGTTTCTTTTTAGAATTTGATTACATATGCATTTTCAAAGCATCATGCATGTACTAATTCTATCTGAAATAACTGAAACGATTGTTTTTGTAGTAACATCACTTCACACATTTTTTATTTTTATTTTTAAATGAAATCATCTTTCAAAACGTTTCCTACGTATTAAAATAAAACAAAATAAGGTAATACATATTTGATATTTCTAATTTATTTTTACACTTTTTTTATAAAATGGCTGAAACACTTATAATAGTTATTGTGAAAATACTATAATACATATTAATTAGTGTAACGTTTTTAATCCCCGGGATTAAAGTGAAATATCACCTCACGTGAACTGAAGTCAAAGTTCCCTACTTCCCGCAAGTAAAACCTTACATCACAGTCTAAACATTAAACATAACGCATGACCTAGTTTACTTTCACACTGGGTGATGTGAAGCTTCTATATTACTCATCCCCATATTAGCGCATTGTTAAACAGTTGCAAATTATTATACTAAAAAATTCAGATGAGGAAACACAAACATTATAGAATTATGAAATAAGAATTAATGAAACACACAGCATATAATTATATTGGTCAACAATCTAACGAGAGAGTTTTGTGAATGTTGTCCGAAACTCATACATCAAACCATCCCAATAGGTAACTGAAACCCATATCTTATATAAAATCTAAACATTTAAGCCTACGTACGAGAGATGGTGAAAGAAAGAGAGCTCTTAATTTCTTCTTCAAACTCAAATCTCCCACACGACTAGATCTGCAAAAGCAGAAAAGAGACCTCGAAATTAATCACATAAATAATTAGATACACACACATGCAGGCACATCCTCCGAAATGTGGTAGTATTAGAATTTATACTACAAAAGTCAAAAAACACGAAGGCCAAAAAAAGAAAAATAAAAACCAATGAATGCTCTAAAGCGCAAGGTGTGTGTGTGTAATTAAATTAGATTGAGTCAACAATGTTGACCAAAGCCAAACAACATGTCTCTCGCATGCATTTATCCATTTTAGATCCCAATGAAGAAATAAACTACTATAGATCTCTATAAACCAATATTGTATAGCCATTAATTAAGTATTCTCGCGTTCTACTAAAGCTTATTAACGTATAGAGTAGTATCTAGCTATATTGAAGTGAATACAAATCTTAATTAGTATAACAAATTAAGGAATATAGAGAGGAAACAAACCAGATAGTATGACGCTCCGTGTTGAAGAGGTTGAAGAGCGACGCCATATTCATCAGTGACAATGGGCTGACCCGCAGAATTAATGAGCACAACTTCTTCCCCGAATGCATCTCTCACATTGAACGGTCCTGGGGTCACTTCAAGCTCCATTTCATTTATGAACACCCTTATTCTCGCGCCCGCTGCATTCGATTTTGCCGTGGTTATCCCATTATTTCATGTTAGTATAATAACTAGTAGTATATATTAAAACTATCTCTACAAAACAACCATGTAAACCTCAAACAGTCTATTTTCAAGAAAGAGATAGAGATGGTATATATACAACTTAATAATCATCTACATATTATTATAAACACGAAGGTCCTTTAAAAGATTGATCCTGATCAATGTGTCCCTTCCATTGTTGACACACAATTAATATCTATACTGTTGAGTAAAAAAATAAACATATATAAGTAATGACTAAAAAAAGATAGATGACTTAAGATATCATCATACCTTGAACTTGAAGCTGGTCCGAAGTTGATGGGACAGTAGCGAGAGAGTGCGAAGTAGTAATAGTAGTAGTAGTAGAAGTAGTGGGAGGAACATGAAGCATGATGTTATTGTTGTTGTTGTAACAGGTTATTTGTTGACTAGTAGTAGCGTAACAAATCTGAGGCTGTGGCTGCTGCAACATCTTCATCCTAATTTCTTCATCTTCTTTCTCACTCAAGTGTTGTTGATGATGAGTTCCATAACTTACACTACCGTTCATGATCTCACTCAGCAGGAGTCCGGTACATGGCCCCATAGTTGGAGCCGGTTTTTGTTGCTCGATCATATCACCGGAGAGAAACCCTAATTGGGATGAGACTGTGATACCTTCAAACCCTCCGACGGTGGAAACCGGAAAGAGAAAGGCCGCTTCTGGTGGGAACATCGTCCCCATCATTTGACTACTACCCAGAGAGAGATTAGTGTTGTTCTTGTTCTTGTTTTTGCGAGGTTTGGTGGATTTGGAGGAGGAAGAGGAGGAGGAAGAGGAAGAGGAAGCCGAGTTTGCTGAGGAAAGAGGTTGCTGTTGTGGTTGTGGCTGGGGTTGCGATTGAGGGAGAGAGTGTTTAGAGTGGTTGTGGAGGAGGCGGAGTTTGTGTTTACTACGGGACTTGCGGTTTTGGAACCAGTAGAAGACGTTAGCGTCACCGACTTGGCCGTATTCTTGAAGCTGAGCCCTAATCCTCCTGATCTCCTCTCTCGGCGGATTCACCATCCCTGAGTTGAAGATTGCTTCAAGTATCCGAATCTGCTCTGGCTTCGGATTCCATCTCGGTTTTGGCTCTGGACTCCTCTCCACCTCACACCCTTTTTTTTTTTTTTTTTTGACAAAACCGTAAACAAATCACATCTCATCAGATAAGAATTCTTAGAACAAAATTTAGTTTTTCAATTGGTAAAAAACTAAAAATATATATATAAAAAAAAAGTTGAAGGACCTGAAGAGAAGGGAGAAGATCGGTGGGAAGCAGAAGGCAAAAGAGGAGAGTTGATGTCGTGTTGCCATTGATGAGGATGAGGTTTGGACTTGAACATGCTTGGCCAGTGTCTATTCGAGGAAGCCATAACTAATTAACTTGATCGGAAGAACACCGATGTATGTGTATGCATATGATGATGATTGATGTTGAATGATGATGTGATGATGATGTGATGTGTCAAAAAGAGAGGAGGAAGAGACAGGGAACAGAATGGCTAATGGGAAGATAATAAAAATGTGAATAGGGCAAAAGGTTTACGACCTCTTTCTCTCCCTCTTATAGTCTCTCTTCACCTACCCAATTAACCTCTCTACATATATTCATCTCTTTTACATAAATTTAATTTAAAGACTCTCACCCATATTTCTATACCACTTCTCATTTCAATAAAGAGGTAAAAAAAAAACTGGTCTTTAAGCTTCTCGTGGGTCAAAATTTTAATTAAGATAGAATTGTTTTAGGGGAATGGCATCTCATGCGAAATGTATAATTAGTATAATTGTTTTAGGGGAATTGTCAGCCGTGGATATTCAGAAGGCATAAACATTTAACAATAATAAAAAAAACAATTTTAAATTACGGTTGTGTTTTAACTTTTAAGTACGTTAAATTGTGCTAGTCGGCGACTAGTCTACTGCTAACGTTAAATCACTGATGGATTGACCAACACTTCAACAACAAATAGAAGACAATTTTGGAAATCCTAAATGTCTTCGACAATCAATTTTATTAGTTGTAACATGAGCGTTTATGTTGACGTATTTTGTTTTCCTTCAATTTTTTATACGCAAACATTACAATTTACCAATATTTAAATAATACTTAATAGGAACAATATTCAATTTCAACAATTTACTCTTTTTTATTGATTTAATAAACGTATTTCTTGTAACACAACTAGTAAAATATAGTTATATACTACGGAACGTAAGCGATTACAAACATAAGCACTAAGTTTAAATTGCGAGCAAGAAAATCATGGAAAGAGGCTCTTTACGTTACTACAGCGAGCAAAAGAAATCTTCAGTTTTGCATTACTAGAGAGGCAACACAAATTCTTGACACAAGCTCGTTATCATCTCAAAATTGTCAATTCATAAGCAAAAATCTTTGAATCTTTTGGGAATCTTTCACAAAATTGTACATTTTTTTTTACAAACTTTCCTTCGTATATTAATATAATACTTTTTAATTATTATTCACATTCCTAGCTAGTAGAAGACAGTAAGAGATCGGAAGACACTCAAAGTGATCATTAATGCAACCCCATGCCTCTCTTCCTTACAGTTCTTGCATTAAAATCCAAACTTCTTCTGCAGTTCAAACGTACGAACTCAAAATTTCTTCAGAAATTGAAACAACAGATTCTTTGAAAGTGATCCATGTTTCGTTCTGAACTAGGATTTTTCTCCTTTTTCTTGTTTTTTTTTCTTCTGACATCTCAAAAAAACATTAATTAGAACCAGCTGACATAAAGATTGTAGTTTTACTTCTTTTCTCACATTTTATTCGGTACGTAGTAGATATTTATATTAGTTAGAGAAAATGGGTTATTTATATTTTCTGTATTTTCTTAAAAATAGAATTATATGTGACAGAGTTAATTTCTGAACTTTGTCACCTCCAAGCTTAATTAGGACGGGAGCAAACGGATTGTTTGGATTTGGGAGTAGTCATAACTGATTAACCAAACAAAATTTTAAGGGTTATGTGATGTAATAACACACCGAAAATACAAGTATTAACGGGAAATAATGTATAGTAATTATTGAAAGGAAATTAAGGTTTTTTAATTGACTTTAGGGTCTTTTGTTGATCAAAGATTCGTTTATAATATATCAATAATCTTCAGTTTCTTTGGAATTATTAAGATTCTTTTCGTCTGCAAGATAAACAAAATGCGAGTTTTATTTTTTTAAATAATTGTATGGACACTGATGAACAGTACTTTTGTTTATAAATTGTATTATTTTTATGTATTAATGATAAATCAAAACAATATCAATATGCAACATCTCTATTTATCAAAAAAAAAAACATCTCTATTTATATAAAACATTCATTTCTCCGTGTTTATTAAATACATCTTTAAGTAACATAACCAATTCTCGTTCCGAGAGATAGTCCAACTTCATTAAAGATTTCAAAGCAAAACAAAATTGATTATTGGTTTTGTTTTTATGATATTTTAGTTATATCAACATTGAAGTGAAATAATATCATTATACTTATTATACTTTTTTATTCTTAAATTAAATAATAGGATTTATGTTGAGTTGTTTTGGTGTTCGGGCCTTTGCTTAACTTCGAGGAAATATGAAATGGAGATCAATAAATATTTATATTTCCGTCTATATTATCATAAAACAATAGATAATTCGTTTTATGAAAGCTAAGACAATTCGATGTACTCGATTTTAAAAGAAAAGAATAGTAACGATCTTATACAGAAAAAAAACGATCCACATCCATGGCAATGTACATACCAATACAAGATTAGTAATTAACGATATCCTGCGTATAAGTGTTGGTTATTATTAACTTATAACCAGTTATTGATATTTCTTTGTTTTTTTGGAAAAATGTTTTATCGATCTGTTGATAAAACGAAGTAACGAACAAAGGAAATTTTAAAAAGCTTTGTCCATGTTTTATCTGGTTTATAATAATTTATAATAACTTATGAAATATGAATATCATTTTCAATGCTATTGGATTAGGTTTCTTTACTCATCTTTTCATCTATAATAGAGGCCGCATACTCTCCGAATTCTTTGCTTAGTTATACAACTTATTTTCCTTTGCACAAAAAAAACAATTATTTTTTTCTTTTATTTTTAGAAAATATTATTGGCGTCATGGAGGAACCCTAGATTTCAGTGGGATGTTCAAACAGCAATCAATTTGACATGTGTTTTACATATTGGGACCACTACTAGCGAATGAAAACCTTAAAAGCTCAACAAAAGTACATCCAAAATTTTATTTTGGAAAATACTTTTAGGTATTTTCTTTGTACCCAAGATATTCCATAACTTAATTAACGCAACATGCATATCTTCTTTGAATCATAAATCAAAACATGTTAAGTTAATTCACACTTCATAGCCAGTGTTCGAATTCATGTTAAGTTAGAATGTTCTAACTATTTGTAAACATTTAGAATAATCTGAAAATTCATATATATATATATATATATACTTTTTTTGTCAAACATATATATATATTCTTATAGTATTAAACTACGACTGTTTCAAACCAGAATATTAATTTCATATTTCTAATAATGTTTTAAACTTTCAGTCAGGAATATCTTTCATTGTTAAGTCAACATTAATAAGTATTTTAAGATCTTTAAATTGTTAAAACAACTTGTACATTGTAACTGCGCCATACAATATATTTATTTGAGAAATATTTGGAATGGAATGGTGATATAAAATGGTAAGAGTTTTTAGTGGTAAGAAAATAATGGTAAACGATTACAGAATGATTAAAAATATGAAAAGGAGTGAAAATATAGAAAAGTACTTTACTCTTCTCTCAATTAGCTTATCACTTTACTGATTTCAGTATAGTAGAGATTAAGGTTTTTGACATTAGATATTGAATAGGATATGAAGTTGTGTATGTAAAACCAATAAAAAATTAATTCTTGAATGTTATAACTATATTTCTATGCATGCTTATGAGAGTTTGTTTTTGTACATATGATTTAATTTTCCCTCTCATAAGCATGCATATAAATAATACTTTCCAATGATTCTACGTTTTCCTCACACCAAAATAATAAGAACTGCAGATATGTACAAAACGGATGGTTAATTACACAGATGTACGTGTCGTCTCGTTTATCTTTTAGATTCCAAATGTTTGAATAGTATACTTTTAGCGTCATATAATATGTATTTTGCGTCATATATATGCCGTACATGTTATATAGGAGCAATTATTTGGAGGTGGTGGGGGAGTAATGGATGAGTGATCCATACCGAACAGTACTGAAGTGATAAGTGTTTGATTTAAAAAAAAAAAAAAAAAATATGAGGAGTTTTAAAAGTTTTGTATTTTTGTATTCATCTTCCTTCCGGATTCAATATTTTGCTTCTTATGCTACAACCAGTTTGTCCCTAACCAAAAGTGTCAATAAAATGTACGATCACTCCAATGCATTAATATACTACTCATTGTTAGCTTGAAAGCTGATATCACCTTAATTGAGTACTAAATTCTTTATATAGTGTTTTGACATCTAATTAGCTCCATGATATATTGCGGATGTGCTATATATTGTGACAGTTCAAGACGTGAGAACATGTGAAAATATATATATATATATATATATATATATATATATATACAACTATATAGTATAAATAACATCAACGAGATTCCAACTTTAATTATTTTTATGATACACAATTCACCGTGATCGATTTAAGGCAAACAAACAACTACTATAGGCCTAGCTAAACGACCAAGAAAAGACTTCTTTATTGAACTTACTCTAAGAGTTGAGATAGATACTTCTATAGCCTATCATTATATTATATGTTGCGAACGATGCATTAAATGAAAGGTACATAGAGAGGGAGCAAGAGAAATGGTATGGGTTCTAGAAAAGAGGCTGTAAGTTTGTAAGCTAAAATTGCGCTCATTTTTTGCAGTCTCACTAAATGCTCGCATTAGTAAATACACCAACATGCCTTCTCTTCAATGCCCTAATTTGCCTTCACATGCAATTCCCCATTTTTGTTTTTGTTATCCTTATCTTTGTTTATTATCATGTTTTAAATTCTATTTACTACTACGTGATCGACTTGATTTTTTCAAATTTATAACTATGGTGTCTTATTCATTTGCAGCATCTATCAAACACTCATACCTTGATTTGAGGAATGTTGAGAGAGAAGTTTTGAAAATTTTCTGTATACGGTTAAAGGGTTATTATTTTAGTTAATTAGATAGTTAGCCTCATAAATCGTATACACAATCTAGTGAGCATGCGTACTTCTTTGTATAACTACAATTATGCAAATCCAATATTTTTTTCTCTTCAACCATTCTACCAAACTTTACAAGTTTATAATTTAGTATGCATAGATCAAATACAGTATATTATGTTCCATGTAGTAATTAGCTTCCCGATATTAACTATCAAATTTACAATGCATCAAATAATGGTGAATAATTTATAAATAGATTAAAAATGGTGTATAAATTATAAATAGATAAAAAATCCATACGTTGCGTAGTATACGCTTAGTCTAGTTTACTTAAAAAAAAAACTGAAATGCAAAGTACATGCTAAGCCGTGCGTAGAATTCAGGAAATCTTTAAAAATGTGTGTTTCAATTTAAGGTTTAACACCCTGTATATATATATTCCTAAGATATAATACAAAATATCAGATATTGATTTCGAAGATTTCTTAAATTTGCTTAGGCACCTTCTAACCCTAAAGTTTGTTTTCACGTTTGTTCGTGTTATGAGTGATCGATGCTTGTCATAAAAAAAGTTGTTATAATTTCTTCATTCGATGAGAAATTAAACCAGTTCTTCGAATGTATTTGTTCAAATTGATTGTATCCATATATATGTTCACGACTTGATTTGTAATTTTTTATAACTCTTGCATGATTAGACCATGTGAGGCAAGCCTCCGATTTGGATTGGCTTACATAAATCGGCCAAACGGTCATTATACAGGCGGAAGATCAAGTTTGATTGTTGAACAACTTGAACAGCGAGTCGGTCGCATAGATGGTGGTGGATGGTAGTGGACACCACAAAGATGGCCATCACGATATTCTAGGCGGCTGCTTAATTTTTGTCTATAAACAGTCATGCTTCCAAGTTTCATGTTTGAATGCACCATGTAATTTATATTATGAAACTTTAAAGTAGTTTATTTATAATAATTGCTTATATGACTCGATTTTAATATAGGTTTTTACGCATTTTTTTCGTACACTTAATACATATACGTATAACTTTCTCTCACTTTTTTTTTTCTCACACTTGATTATGCATCTTAAGCCGTACATTAGTAGTTGACAAAAGATGGAGAAAAATATATTTTGTTAAATTAATCCCATTGGGAATAAGTGAAACGTATATGAAAAGCATATGAATCAGTGACCACTAATCTCACACGTGTTTAATGAACTTTAGAACAAGCTTGTTTATTTGAGTGTAACATATCAATTTCCTAAGTAAGAGAATTAGTTTTCGAGAACCATCCTCTAATAGAAATGAGAGTAGGCCAAAGAAAATAGAATTCCTAACAACATTCTCTCAAGTTCCTTTGTTTGAGATTCTATATTAAAAAATGTCAAGTGACATAACTAATATTTTATAAAGCTTACATTATTCTAATATTGTTAGGATTAATTAAACAGAACAAGCAAAAAAAAAAACCTCTAATGCATTGGGATTAGAATATAGAGGGCCTTAACGAATGAGAATGTTTGGAGTATTATTTTTCTAATACTTGGGACTAGATACAAATTAACGTGATATTACTAATAGAATTATTGATGGGATCTTTAGTTAATACTTAAATGTTAACGTGACTCAAATGACTCAAATATATCACTAAATTGCTACAGCATATGGTTATAAAGTATTGTGGCACACACAAAACGTAAGACAATGTTGAAGATCATTGTTTGGGGAAAAACTAAGATGATTCAGACACGATCCTCTTTTCACTCTAGTGTGTCACTTCATACATGTGCTGTTTTGCTCATTGTTTATATATTTTTTTTATTGAAATTGATCCTAAACTTGTAAGGTTTATCATCCATCTTAGTTTTGGCTCCGTTTCTGATTCATAAAAGCATTCCTGCTTGTCCCGTAAGGTAAAAATGACTTTATGGACTACTTTGCTTCTTAAGGACACCTAAGCTTTTGGTCTACGACTACGTACTGTACACGGAATTTGATCTCAGACCTTCTTTAGTTTAGAACAATGTGGCTAGAGATCTTTTTACTGAAGTCAAATATGCCCTGCGAGAAAATTACGAACATGCCATTAACTAACCTCTAGAAGATTATTTGGTCAATATGAACAAATAATCAATTGAAGCAGTCACTCCGCTATGCTGTTCTTAAGACCAAACAGCTGAAACGTTAACGTCAACTAAGTGGACACAGTTCTAAATTTACACAATATAATTTAATTGTCTTTTTCTTTTTCTATAAATGGTGATGGGCCTGGGTAGGTGTTTAAATGAGATATTTCAAGAATCATACCACTAGACAACAATACCCGAATCTATACTAAATAAAAGTTTGAACTATAAGCTTCTTAAGCTGTCCACCTAGGATTTTAAACTACCAATAGAGATTAGACACTTCACTAATTATTTTTTTTGAAATTTCCAGAATTTTCTATATCAATAATTATTTTAAACAACCTATCAGGATTTGATATGTCATTCATTAACATTTTTAAAATTTCAGAATTTTTTAGAAAAATGAAAATTTTAAATTTATGGAAATAAAAGAACTATGTACAATAATATCCCACATCGGCTAGAAAATTTTTAGACAATAGTTCAGAACCAGTATAGATAAGATTAATATGCTTCCAACAACGAATAAGCAGGAAAACTTGATTTATCAGGCGTCCAAGTTTATAAGTTTTATTTGGTTTGATCCAGATTTTTATTTGATCAAAATAAAACTTTTAAAAGTTTCAAAAATATATATTATAATATTTAAAATTTTTAAAAGTTTAAATATTATAAATATTGAAACTTTTAAAAGTTCTTAGCTTTTAAAAAGTTTTTAAATATTATAATTTTTAAATTTTAAAAGTTTAAAATATTATAAATATTAAAACTTTTTAAAATGTTCAAATTTATCTTACTTTTTTATTTTTATGAGAAAAGAAATGATTTTGTTCTTGAAGTTTGATGGATTAACAAGTTGTGTGATATTCTAAAAAAAGGTTTTTCAGTGGAAGAATGTGAAGAAGTTGACGAGGAAGAAGAAGAAAAAGAGCATAACGAAGAACCAAACGGTAAAAGTAACAATGACAATTACCACAAAATTTGACAATGAAAATGACAAGAAACAATATGAAGAATAAGAAAAGATTGAATAAAAACACAAAAACATAGGTGGTAGCGGTCATGATGATAAAATTGTTTCGTTTTTCTGGTAGTCAAAGATGAAAAATTCTTGGATTCACCCCTAGGGGTGAACAACTCTCATTCACCCCCTCTTAATTAACCAATCAGAATACAACAATATGCAATGTCATATCATATTAAAAAAAATCAAAATTAAAATAAAAAGACAATACAAATTAAGGAAACAAATTATGTAGATATTTTATTAAGGAAATTATGTCGGTTTGGGTTATAAAAGAGGATTATAGTTTAAATCTGTAATTTTAATTTTTTTTATATCGGTTTGGGTTTATAAAGAATGGTTAGGATTTATATTTTATAATTAAACAAAATTATATGTCGGTTTGAGTTTACAAAAGAGTGGTTAGGGTTTAGATTTTACAATTATATGAAACTATATGTCTGTTTGAGTTTACAAAAGAGTGTTTAGGGTTTAGATTTTACAATTAAACAAAATTATAAGTCGGTTTGGGCTTATAAAAAATGGTTAGGGTTTAGATGTAATAATTAAAAACTGTAATATAATATTTAAATTAATAATTTTAAAATTAATTGATCTACAAAATTTATTTCCTTGATTAAAATTTCTTTCCTTAATTTAAAGGGGGCGAATAAGAGTGGTTCACCCCTAGGGTGAACCGAAGAATTGTCCGTCAAAGATATAATCATCAGTTTGATTCGCCTCGCCTAGACATCGAGTTAAATTCATGATTTTTTTTTCTCAGATTTGATTTTATGACACAACTGATTTTTATATTTTAAAATATTGTGTATTTGAAATTTAATTATTTTCCTTAATACTAATTTAAATTTTTTTATAAGATAATATTTTATTATCGTTATCAATCATATATAATTTTCATCAAAACATATCAAATAAACGCATAGTGTGCATTCAAAACCTAGTTGTTAACAAAATTTGGTTCATATGGTACAGAAGGGTCCCAAAATTTAGAACTGGTCCCAAAATTTAAAGTATTGTGGAAATTTAGAACCGTCCACTTAGTTGACGTTACTGTACATTAATAAGATCATAGGCTGCACCTACCCCATTTATACTGTGGCTACCAGTCAGTAGTTTACAAAGCTAAAGAAGAAAATAACAGAGAGAGAGAGAGACTCATTACAGAACAGAGCAATGGTTGTACCAAAGACTCCGAAACCGCACATCGTGGTGTTTCCTTACCCAGCATAAGGCCACTTACTTCCACTACTAGACTTAACTCACCAACTCTGTCTTCGCGGAATCAACGTCTCCGTCGTCGTCACCACTGGAAACCTCCAATACCTCTCTCCCCTTATCTTTGCTCATCCCTCCTCTGTAACTCCCATCGTTTTCCCTTTCCCTTCTCATCCTTCACTCCCTCCCGGCGTTGAGAACGTTAAAGACATCGGTAACTCCGGTAACCCCCTAATCACAGCCTCTCTTCGTCAGCTTCGTGACCCTATCATGCAATGGTTCCGTTCTCACCAAACTCCTCCAGTTGCTCTCATCTCTGACTTCTTCCTTGGATGGACATACGAGCTTTGCGATCAGCTCGGTGTTCCTCGTTTCGCTTTCTTCTCCTCCGGTCCATACTTAGCTTCAGTTCTTGAATTCTGCTTCGGTAATATCGATGTAGTCAAGTCAACGGATCCGGTTCATCTCTTGGATCTTCCTGGTTCCCCTGTTTTCAAGGTAGAGCATCTTCCGTCGGTGGTTCGGCGCTGGCTTTGATCTCCTTCACCAGATATCATAAGCATCAAAGATGATAGCTTGATGAATTTTTTGAGCTATGGTTGCGTTTTCAATACGGCTGAGTGTTTAGAAGCAAAGTACTTGGATTACGTGAAAAAGAGGGTAGGTCACGATCGGGTTTTTGGAGTTGGCTCGCTTTGTTCGATCGGGTTGGATATGGGTGGTGCGGGTAAATCCGATCCATTGCTGAGTTGGCTCGACGGGTGCCCTGATGGTTCTGTGCTTTACATCTGCTTCGGAAGTCAAAAGGCATTGACCAAAGAGCAGTGTGACGCTCTGGCTCTCGGACTCGAGAGGAGCCTGACCCGGTTCGTTTGGGTGGGTAAGAGTGACCCGATACCCGAGGGATTCGAGGATAGGGTATCGGATCGGGGAAGAGCTGTTAGAGGGTGGGTTCCGCAGCGTGCTGTGTTGTCACACGTGGCGGTTAGAGGGTTTTTGAGCCATTGTGGATGGAACTCAGTGCTTGAAGCTATAACGAGTGGAGTCACGGTGTTGGGATGGCCAATGGAGGCAGACCAGAGTGAACGCAAAGTTGCTTGTGGAGGATTTGGGTGTGGCAGTTCAGGTTTGCGAAGAGGATGGAACAGTGCCGGACCGGGATCAGTTGGGAAGGATCATAGATGAATCAATGGGTGAGGGTGGACGTGAAGTGGCTGCTCGGGCGGAGGAGATGCGGCTGAAGTTAGAGGCCGAAGGAAGCTCATTTGTTGATCTAGAAAGACTTGTCAAAGAACTTGGTAGTCTTTCAAGATACGGAGTGGAGAGAAATAAAAAAGTGTTGGAAGTGTTGTTAAATTTGTCTATGATCGAGTACTATCATATCTGTTCAATACTTGAAATTACAATCTGACTAAGATGTTTCAGTAATCTAAATGAGAGAGACTGAATCTAGTATATGCTCAATTTGTAATCAACTAGAGATGTTGATTGTGAGAACAACTAGTCTCACCTTTCAGTTTATTCGTGGAAATATGTTGTGAGGACAAGGTGATTGGACATCATTTGGTAACGCGAGGATCAAAGTCAGAACTTGATAGGGTTGCATCACGTTCCACCCGTTTCACCTTTAAAACATCCAAAAGCAACCTAGTCATTTTGTCATCAGAGTAAATCACATTATACATTAATTATGACTTAACATATGACTTTCAAGATTGTTTGTATCAAAAGACAACTATTAAAACAAGATCCAAGTTGTATCCTCGTTATCAGATCCACTCTAGTTCTGAAAACTAAAATTATTCATCACTCAAACGCAACTAAGAGAACTCGATTCAACAATGACTTATGATGTTTTTAATTTAGGTTTTCTATAACAATATTGCTCAACAATTGGGCATTTGGTCTAGTGGTATGATTCTCGCTTAGGGTGCGAGAGGTCCCGAGTTTAATTTAGGTTTTCTAAAACTGAATAAACCTGTCTTTATGCCTGATTATATAGATTCACAGCAAAATAATACAAAAGAAAAGAGGCAATTAAATTATAAGATGGTTGCTTCTACGAAGTTACATCAACTAGTTTTAGTTAGAGGTCCTTGATGTGAGAGGTACTAAGTTCGATTCCCAGAATCATAACTAGTTTCAGTTATAATTTCTTATTCTAAAATCCAGCAAAACAATATATGAAAAAGAATACATAACTTTTAGCTCTAATATGATCCTGAGTAAGAGCTACGACAGTTCAATAGGCACAAAACCTTGAACGCATATAAGTTATTACTAACGAATCACATTTACTAATCAGAATATTTTAACCTCAGCTTACATTCAGAAATTCAGACATTATACATAAGTTACAAGTTACGACTTGCAAGATTGATCATTTTGTTAAAAGTCAACTACAAAACAAAAACCAAATTGCATACTTGTCATCAGATCCGCTAGCTTAGATTACTAAAACATTTTATCAGTTATCAGTTAGACAAGTAAGGGAACTAAATCTGACATTGACTTCACAAGTTTTTCTTTTAGCTTCTTAAACTAGTTTTCTCAACAGACGGGCATTTGGTCTAGTGGTATGATTCTCGCTTTGGGTGCGAGAGGTCCCGAGTTCGATTCTCGGAATGCCCCCAAGTTTTTTTATATTTTGTATGCTAAAAGCAAGATTAGATAACAAAGTATAGTCCAACTTGAATTTTCAAAGACCACATTCAACAATTCAAACAGAATGCATTTCCCTTAAATTTTAGAAAGGTGAAATAATCACAGTGCCTTGTTAAGAGTTTCAGTATTTAGGAGTGCAAAGCTAGCAGAGTGAACAAGGTAAACGTACCTTTCCTTTCGCATCAGATGTATTAGATTTATTCCCACCAGAAACAAAATCCAATGTTTGATTCAACCGGGAAACGTCAGAAAGCACCACCCACAAGCTGGCAGATTTTTCAAGAATGATCTGCGACAATAACAAAAATCTTATTAGTGAAAAACAACGGAAAATACAGTTCTCTTCTAGATATGACAGATATGCAATCGAGAGCTTGGCTTTGTGGTATGATTCTTGCTTTTATAGCAAGAAGTCCTGAATTCACCTCTCAGAATCTATGTTATTAAATCCAGAAGTACAGGAAACAAATTATATATTTGCCGCTGGGGTTATGTGAAATTGAACAATAACATTTCCCAAGAATTCTTATTGAACAAGATTCAGTATGTTTCAGATCAAAATATCCAAAGGCCAAAACCCATAGGTCAGACATTGGATCAAGTGGCATGATATATAGTATACGCACTTATGAGACTTATGTAATCAAAGTCAACTTATAAAACAAGATTCAAACCGTAGGCCTTATTTCATACTGATTAACTTAGATGCTTAGAAGAAACAAGCACCCTTTGCATAAGCACATCAACCACAACGGATTCTACTTTAGATATAAGAAATTGAGATTGTCTAAAACTGATTCAAGAAATGATAAAATCACGACAGCAGGCCACTAAGTATTTTAACTTGAGTTAAGAAAACAAGTGGGCATTTGGTCTAGTGGTATGATTCTCGCTTAGGGTGCGAGAGGTCCCCAGTTCAATTCTCGGAATGCCCCATTCTTTTTAAAATCTCAGGGGCATTCAGGATGATACAGAATGCGGAGAGTATAGAGCATATCAGGACTCTTTGATAAGCAAGGCCAAGGTGGCATCCTTATGGTCAATAGTTTAGGCCTTTTTAACAAGGATAAATCAAATTTTCAGACATGAGACATGAAAATTAAGAGTTTCAAGATTGACTACATGATCAAAGTAACAGATAAAACAAAATGCAAAGTGTATCCTTATCATCAGATCCATTAGCTTATGTTCCTAGAACCAACAGCCACATGTCCCCAACCAAATCAGTCCTATACTAGTTTCGTCAATCGCACCGGTGGCTTTTCATGCACAATAAAATCAGAGAGCAGGAATTGGTATTAAGAGATCATATTGCAACACCATTCTCCATAGTGTCTATATTGACTTTTTCCACAGTGTATGTATGGTATGACAATTAATTTTGCTATAGACAAGTCAACCTTAGGTGCATGATTTTCAAAGATCATGTTCAATTAAACATTTGACCAGTTCCAAGAATTCACCAGCAGTAAATTGGAAACATTTCCTATGTTTTTCAAGGAAAGGATAACACGTAAGTTAACAAAGTTCAGCAAACACACACAAAAAGAAAAAGATAATAGTACTATCATCAGCATCAGTGGCTCTTGTGACATTAGAACATGAAAGAGCTAGACTATGCATCTAGAAGATGGATTTACGCAACAGCCTTCCCTTTAGTTTTCTAAACTAATTACATCAAGAACAGGGCATTAGGTCTAGTAATATGCTTCTGGCTTATCTTTGTTTCCTAAATACCATGAGAATTATAAACAAGGTCAGGATAAACTGAATACAGGAATACTTTCACATAATCAGTGCAAAAGGCCAACTAAAAAATACGTAACAAGGAATTTTGTCTTTTGATTGAAGTCTCATCAAAGAACTTCAACAAGCTAGCCAATATATCGGCAGAGTATTTCCAATCACTAAAAGTTGAAGCAGAAACTAATCATCCAATGGTCATTCCCTGGACCCTCAGTTGTGAAACAGATCCCACAGATCAGATCTATGGAAATCCCATAATGACTAAAATATTCATCACAGAAAAGTCAACTAAAGGAGCTAGATCTAACAATGACTATTATCTGTTTTTCTTTATAAAACTTATAACTCAAGTATTCAACACCAGGGCATTAGGTCTAGTGGTATGATTCTCGCTTCGGGTGCGAGGGGTCCCGAGTTCGATTCTCGGAATGCCCCCAATTTTTTTTGTACATGAAATCCTCATCATTGTTAGATAATCTAGTATATTAATACTTAACTTTGCACAAATTCAAGATTTGTGTCAACATGCGTTTCCTTTAAAATGCAGTAAGTCAAACGATCACAACGCATTGTTAAGATTTGACTATTAAATTCCAAAGTCAATAAATAGAAAAAGATCTGAAATGTACCTTTTCTCTTGCATGAGACGAATTAGACAATTTCAATTTGTTGATTTGCGATATCAGATTCATCCAAAAACATGCTGAAAGACTTTCCAAGAATGAGCTGCACCAAAACGAAAAGGCTCTTTATCAAACTTCCACCTAAAGATCAACAGAAAGTACAGATCTC